>NW_010263442.1:166450-203895 GCF_000690775.1 Eurypyga helias
AAATGGAGATTTCTAGGTTATCCTACCTTATGTACTGAAAATTCCTGACAAAAGCACTACTACATTTTAATATGACCTAAACAGCTTTTTCTTGACAAATTATTTTTAATACCTAAATTTTTGTCCAAATGTATTAGTAGTAGCAAAGCTACCTGGAAACACTTTTCCAAAGCAAAGGACAATTTTCACTATTCAAGCTAACCTGGAATAGCAAGGCAGTTTGGAGACAGGTCTTCACTTGATACAAAGACTTCATCTCAAGTCTCTTCTGTTTCTGATTTAAAGCAGATATGAACATGCATTAGCCACATTTCTGGCAAGCTCTTAAACATCCATTCGTAGGCCTCGTCTAGGAGGGCATATTCTCCTATGAGCGGTTATTTGATTTTGTTCTTCAAGTCTCATAATTCATTCTGATATAGAAAGGGAGAAGTTTGAAATTCTTAAATTTCCAAGATAGATTTTTTTTTTCCCATCATCACCCATTTCTAAATATATCAGATCCCTCTGATTAATATTATTACTTTGAAAGTGTATATTTCTATTTTAGAAGCGTGGTTTGCTGATGCATGCTACAATGTTAATTCTTTGTATAATTTAGAGTGTGCCCACTGCAACCACATTTAAGTAATTCAGCATACTCTTAGCATTTATTTCCCTTTTATGTCAAGTAGTTAAATGTTGGGCTGGTGAAGAAAATGGTAGTGCCCCATCATTCAATGACCTATAGGCTTTGAATTACGATAAGCAGTTCAATCTGGAATGCTGTTACGTTGTCAGAAACGTACCCAAAGGTCTTCTTGGAGAACATAACAGTGGTGCAGGAGATAGCAAAACTGATAAGCCTTTAGGGCATGGGAAGTTATCTGCATTCCAAAAGAACATAAACTGTCAAATTCTGGCAGTTGCTATGCAGAGATGTATAAGAAAGAGTTCATTCTGTAAGTTGGCTTGACCATATCATACAGGATGCTGCAATGACAGTGTCTGCGTGGCTGTTTTCATAGCCCAGGTAGTGTTTGTGCCGTATGAGCAGCTACAGGTCTGCAGAGTCTCGCTGATGGTGATGGTCCAAAGTACGTGCTAAACGAGTACCTCTGCCTAATGCTCCCAGCTAAACATGTTAAGCATGCAGAGTTCTCAATTGTTGTGATCAGCTGTACAGTAATTTGGATTTCTCTGAGCACACGACATTGAGGGGAATTGTGTCTTTTTCTAACACCCCTCCCCAAACAAACAACCAACAAAAAAAACCACAAAGTTTTGTCTTTTTCTAACACCCCCCTCAAACAAACAACCAACAACAACAAACACACAAAACCCACCAAATCATAGCCCCTATTACTGCAAAGAAAAACAAAGAAATGCTCAAGCAACAAGGCAAGAAACACACCAAATCATAGTCCCTATCACTGCAAAGAAAAATACAGAAATGCTCAAGCAACAAGGCAAGAAAGTACATATATTTTTAATATTCTGATTTTCAAGGTGTGTTTCGTGTTTTTCACATGTAAGGTAAGTCAGTCACATCTCAAAGGTATCTGTCCTGGTTTAATTCTGGCCAGCAAAATACCACAGAAAATGCACACTACCGCCCCCCTTCTTCCTTTAGCAGTTAACGCTTTCCTGACTAAAACTAGAACAGTATCTCAGGCATGAACTGTTTAAGGCTGGATGGATTGTGCTGATGCCATTTAAAAAACAAACAAAAAAAACCCCACACAAAACAAAAAAAAACCCACACAAAAACTTCTACCTTATCCGAAAAAAGTCTTCCAAGTGCTTAACAGAGCTGACCTTATTTTGGCCAGCCAGATGAACTTAGATGCTAACATTATATGGTGTCCTTAGGATGTGCGAGTATAAAACATCTTCTTCCATCACCACCAAGACTTAAAATCATAGCCCATGCAACTTCAGCATCCGCAATTTATGTTCTCAATAAACACTGTGTAATCCCCATGTGCTGGTAAGTTTAATGCAGCACTTCACAGGAGCCTGAAACCCATTACTGGGAGCCCTGAGAGAGAAACCATTACTCAGTCCAGGTTTTCATACCCTCTATTTACTCAAGAAAAACATATCCTGAGGAAATCTTAAATATACCCTATTTGTTCCAGGAGTGGTACCTCAGGCAGAGAAATAGGAAGGAAGTATATTGGGAGGAAGATTAACATCGCCTAAAATTCCTTAAGCTTTCGAATTTATTGCCCTTTCCAGAAAGAAGTTGCAGTGGCTTTTGAGCTCCCCAGTAAAACGCAAGAGTCGGCGTTCAGCACAGAAAGGTCACCGGGAACACCTCTAACTAAATACTCCTGCTCAGTGCTCAAGTGCTGTTTTGATCAGTGCTTGTGATGAGGCTAAACTCCGTACACACAGCACCCGGTACGTACCATTTCTTCTGATCAATTATACATTTAGAGAACTGCGAAGAGAGGATTACTGTAACTTCAGAATAATCAAAGGATAAGGAAGCTTTATCCCCAAACCCACCACCTGCAACTTACAGGCATGATTTGCAGTACTTTTGATGTTTTATCTGCTAGAAAACCTGTCTTCAACTGAACTGTGGGTATTTGACACTATCTCGAAATACTTGGAGCTATGTTAGAAGTCTTCGCTCCTCACAAAGTTCTTCTGCCAGGGGCCCCTTATTTTCTCAGAGTATGAAAGTCTGTTTTTCTTTTTCTATTCCCATTTCCTTCTACATGTTGTTGTGTCATGTGTGTGCTCCTCCCCACCACTAAATCGCAGCAAGATATCACAGGACAAACATGCAAATTGGGTTTTTACACTTCAATTGAGATTAATGTTGGTTTAAGGACAAGGACACTCCCTACCCCAAGGCAATAGCTATACTATTGGCTCTAGGACCTTTGTTAGGTAGCAGGTGCTGCAGAACTGCATTTCATTATCTCTGGGATAGTGTTTAAATATGGGAAGAATTGCAACAGAAACCTTCATGTTCTGTCTCGCAGCCAAGCCTGCTCAGTCCTCTTCCAGGCCTGCCTTCCCAGGAGGAGAAGGACAAACAGGTGCCACTGCCCACAGAAATCTACTTATTGACGACTTTGAAATTGGAGAAACTTTAATTTCACACTTTGGAAAAAGAAGGACTTATAGAACGTGTCATACAGAAGTCTGTTTAACCTTTGAAGTACAAATGTTATACCATGAGTTTAGTTTTAATTAGTATCTGACTTGCAGTACTACAGCAGCAAAGCAGTATCAACGGAGATTTCTGCAATGAGATTAGCCTATTAGGGGACCACAGAATTGAATCTGCATCCACTTAACATGCATTTTAATGTGTGATTTACTGCATAACAGGCAAAGAATGAGATTAATGAGAAACTCTCAATACTGACAGATTCTGAATGCACCCCGGAAGAATGGCTGTGATGGTTCTATTCAGATGTCAAACCTGCAACAGAAACTCCAAGTTATAAATATTAGTGATCTAGATAATTTCAAATGTTGTCTGATATTTATTTAAAATAAAACAACAAAACACCCAACCTGTTTGCCTCTGGCAAACTACAGGCAGAAATAGGGAAGAATCTCCTCAAAAAATTTACTTTCTGATAAAGCAATCATTTCAACTTTAGCCATAAAAACACCTCTTAAAATATTTTTTATTATTATTATGCTATGTTGCCTAAACAAAGAAGAAATTACCACTCCCTTGCTGAAGCTGGTGATTACCTTCCAAACATTTTGCATTTCACATAGATCAGAAATTAAAACCTCCTTGCCCAGGACAGACGGGCTGCAATGCCCGAGAGAGACAATACTTCAGCCTGCCAGAAATTAGCAAAAACCAATTAACAAATGGTATCTAAAAATGCTATAGAATGTACTACAATGTTTACAATTCAGAAATCCTTGAAATTCATATTCTCAAAGGAGCTGTACAAGCAGAAATACCACCTTGGATTTCACAGAGAGCGCACACATGAAGGAACCAAGCATGGTCAGAGAGAACTCCACCTAGATTCAACTATCTGTTTATCAGTAGGGAACCATGGATGGTTTCTGGGGGTGTAATGGTACTGTCCTCCAGAAGACTCTATATCAGCTTAATTTGAAAGCTCCCTTGGAATACCCTATTTTTTCTCCACAGAAAGAACTGAACACATTTTTAAGTAGAGTTTTGATGATTTAAACTCTTGGAGTGAAAGATTAAGCGCTCAACCCAAAAGAGGTGTAGGCTTACAGATACTGGTATATTTAAAGCAGCACAGGATGTTGGTCTCCATTTTCAAATAAACGTTTTCTTCTGGCAGAAAATACTGATTCACTGGAACTCAATTGCTTTTCTAGACACCTTTTTTATTTTCCTGGAAACACACACATACACGTATTCAGTGATAGTACTGGGAAAGGTTTTTCCAGTTGAAGTAAGGATTTCTACCCAAAATTATTCAAAAGGACAGAGAGTCAAATGCCCTACAGCCAAGAGACAATGGTCCAAAAGTTAGCATGGGCATGAGGGATGGGAAAGACCCAGCCATAAATTCCTGCTCTCCCAGTTCAGCAGCTTTATCTCATTTGTCTTTTAGAGATGAGAGGAGTTGTATTTTAATTCTCCAACAAAAATGTTGTCCTGGCATAGTGACAGCTAAAGGAAGGTGAAGAGTGGTGATTCAGAGGATCTGACCTCAAGTCCTGTCTCTGTCCCTGGGCAGGTAAGTGGCCTGGAGCAAGCCAGGGGACTGGATGTCCCCCTTTCCCCACATAGGAACCGGGGCTGGTACAGCCAAGATACCTTCCATAGGCAGTTGAAGACAAATGTTCCTACTAACACTGGCTCTGTTCAGCACTATTAAAGTACTAAACATGATCTGAAATCCCTTCAAGTTGATTAAAAGCTGTGAAACATTTCTGATCAACTGAGTGCTTGCACAAGCTTACTATATGGCAAATCTGACACCCATCCAAACTGCCCTTAAATGATCCAGGACACTTTGACAACCCAGCCCAAGTATCTTCTTAAGCTGCTTTCTGACTGTATTCCCACAGAAAGTAATATTGCTCGTGGGAAAAGTCATAATGGATCATTTTGTGCAATTGCATCTTACGAAAGTTGATTATAAGAGTTCCTCCTGTCCCCGGCACAATACATTCCTTTTAATAAGCAGCACTGTAATTGAGTGCAATTGTCCACCACAAACCCATTCCATGCACCCAGAGGCAATTATGTTAATACTTGAAATACAGAAGGAAGTGCTATCATTATAGAAACCAAGCTTTAGGACAAAAATGCTTTGACAGACTGGCAGTGCTACAAGATAGCAGTAAACACACACACGTTTCTCTCAAACTCACTGTAAGTGCAGACAAGGTACTCGCACACAAAATTTCTATAGCGCTCGCTGGTGTAGCATCTAAGTTCTCACACACAATACACAGCAAGGATGGGTTGGAGAACATTTATTGTTTCCTGCTTTTTTTTTTTTTCCGTTCTAAATGGTAAACATCTCATTTAAGACCAGAGTAGCACTAGGAAACACAGTTTCTTTGAGAACCAACACAAAGAGCACATTCAGACACCACCCCCTGTCACCAAAGCGGAATTGCTTCATAGTTGAGATTTAAGCCTTGAACAAATATTATTTACATACTACAGAATCTCCAACTCACCATTTCTCAAGAGTTTTGAATGAAAACAGGCAAATTCTTTTGATAAGTAGAATAGAATCAAACCAAATTGAATGTTTCCACTCCAGGAAGCAATACATGCCTTCATCTCCAGCACGGTCACCTCAGCAAGCACACGTAACGCTTCAGCAATACAAAGAATATACATCGTGTGTATAAATAAAAAGGGTAAAAAAAAAAATCCCACCACAATGATTTTCAATTTAATACATCACAGGCCCCTAACTTCAAAAACTGCAATCATTCACAAGAAGGTCCATGTCAAGGGGAATTCAAAGCACCCAAAACTGCTGAAGAATCTTCTCATGGAGGCCTATAGAATGCAATATATTGTGATGCCAAGTTATGTTGTAGCTAACCTAAGAAATTTTCTGCGTTAAGGTGATGTGCTCTGAAGTAAATCCAGGAAATCTGCATGACAATACCTGATCTGCAGAATTACAAATTCATTTTCCCCAGACTCCCTCCAAACATTAATACATTCAGTGAAATGCAGTTTTATACTATGCTGCTTTGACCTTTGCAGTATTTTATATTTTGAGCAAATGGGCATTCCATCCCTTTCCCAGAGGCTAGCAAGACTGTAAACAGGAATAAACAAGGAATTGCAGCCAATCTAATTACAGAATATTGAAAAGGTCAAAAGAAGTGCACCAAGCCAGGGTAATCTGCAAAACGAAGAGCCCTTTGATGGGGCAGGGGGGGATGTAATAGAAATAAAGCATGCAATCAGTATTGACCCAATTGCCCCTGGGGAGACAGAAGAACCCACAAAACATACCTAACAGGAAGTGGAAAATGCAAACCCATTTCAGTGTTGCAGGCAAAGACAGGTTTCAAAATGCCAAGCAACAAAATCCACCTACAAGTGGGTTTGCACTAATGTCCCAGTGCACTTCAGCCAGAATGTAAGTGCACAGCTACACCAGCGTTAATAGCAAACAGATGCGGTAGAACTGGTGGAACGGCATCACTGTGTGACCACAACACATCTGCCCAGAGACGTTCCCACTGGGCCTTACACACACTGGGAAACAGACACCAGCCAGGCACAGGTATTGCATTCATGAAACTGCCATCTCTAAGGAAGCTGGGCATTTAGCAAACTACACAGCGGAGTTGCAACAAGAGGCCAAACCAGAATCTACCTCCAGACAAAATACAGCATACTTATGATTACTGGGCCTTCCTTAGGGGAGTTTCTTTCTTCCTTTCTTCTGAACTGAAACTCTCAGAGCTTTCTCCAGTCCAACTTAGAGTGACTTGAAGTTACCTCCCGGGTGCCCTGTCTTTCTGCTTCTTTGTAATCTCCTTTAAGTTGGTTGAAAACTGTTTTTAATGCAGGTCAATAAAAACATGGTGCAACAGGAGATTATGATTCCTGAAGGGTTTCCTCAGGCCTTACTTGCTGAGTAAGAATTTGAGATGCTGCTTTGCAGTTTAACAGCCTCTCTTGGCCTTCCTTTCGCCTGTGAAACATGGTTGCTGGAGCTCAGTGACCCCTCGAAGTAATGTAAACGACTTTTTCATTTCCACACTGAGCCTTCTGCATCTGTTGCATGTTTAATCAGAGCTATTCTATCCATTCGCAAAGGGCTCCAGTGTACAATTTATGAAAAACTGCAAACAATAGTCTCAGGAAATTTACATTCCTATCTTGGGACCAATGCAACTGATGTTGCCTTTTTGGGTTTTGTGGGTTTTTTTTAATATATACAATTTTAATGAAAATCAAATGGAAGGCGAATAATGAAAAGAATCTTAAACACTGAGGAAATAAGTAATGCTGAAGCAGCAGCAGTGATCTCAAACTGTGAAGCATTAACAGCAGAAAAAAAACCCTCTTCAATTACTCCAGAACACCCAGGTTTCTGGAGTTCAGTGACGCTTCATATCCTGCACCGTAGGATGCAACACAAGGAACAAAAAGCCCTGTTCCTCAGAACTGAAGTTACCTACTTACACAAATCTGATGCCACAACCTATTGCTTACGGTAGTGCTTTGGGGATGGAGAAAATTTCTTCTTGCTCTCTCTGACTGGGCTAGTCCTACCCTAAATATGTTAAATGCCAGTGGCCAGCATCAATTCTCAACGTGTGGCACACAGATTAACCAGCACTAATTAACGAAGAAGGAATATATTTAGATCTCCTCTCCCAAGATTCATATGAACTTTTGTTTATCACATCACAGAGCTCATTACTGATATAACTTAGGAGCACTCTGTCATAAGGAACCATAGGGAAAACATTTACTGGTAATATATGTAAGGTATGCAAGGAAAGAGGAGTGAAACCGCTTCCAAATAAATTCACTTCAAAGGAAAACCGGACCACAATCAAGTGAATGTATAAGGAAGACAAAGCTTCACAATTTAATACCAAACTATAAAATGATGGTACACAAATGTTGCATTTACATTTTGTATTGTATTTAAACTATTGAAAATAAAAGAAATATGGGCTATGAAAGGAGGAGATGGGAGGAGAAAGAAAGCAAGGAAAGGAAAAGAAAAAAGTTTGTATTTCCTTTGAAAGAGAAAACTACTGCTCTAGAAAGGCTCTGGAAAGGATAGACCAACCAAAAAAGGTTTGGGGCAGACAGACATGGCCTTGAAACACGGTTTTACTAGCTAAACTAGTGTCAGAGAAGGAAAAAGAGGAAGAGACACGTCCCGGGGTCATTCAGGCCGTGCTGCTTTTCCAGTCCAGCCATTCAGCACAGTCTGGGGAAGGGAGCAGTGAGGGGCCCTGCTGCAGCAGCTAACTTAGCAGTGCAAGGCACGGGGTCATGCATAACCCTAACAGCGTTTTGTCAAACCCCGTAGAGGGTGGTACATTTTAATAAACATTCAGGCAATGCTAGAAAATAACTTGCTAAATTCCCATGAAATAAAGAGATGCCAGCTTCAAGCCTGCACATATTTCATTTTACTCCCTTTTGTTCCTAGAAGCAGAACAGCTATTTAACCAAGCAGGTATTATTTAAAACTGAGCATCACAAATAGGCAAAGGGGAACCTTCAAGATTTGGGCAGCAACAGGGGAAAGGCATGATAAAGGCCATCTAGTCTCCGAGGGAATACGTTGCTACACCTCACCCTGCTTGCTCACCAAGCAAGTGTCACTGTCCAATATAAGTGTTACAGGTTTAATCCCCAGAAAGTTATAAAAATGTCAGATCTTACTTGGAGTATACCTAAACAATTGAGGATGAGCCCAGATTATTGCAGCAGGAGGAAGTCTTTAGTAAATATTGTCTAAGATCAGCATCGATCCATGCCCCATATACTGAAAATTTCAGTGAAAACACACAGATTGCAAGTTAGTGATAACTGCAGCCCTAAACCCTGCTATTTGTCAGTTCTCGAAATATTTCTCATCCAGATCCCAGTAGTCATAATGAAAAGACTCATCCATCTTTATTACTTCAAAGGGAACATATTACCATCTAAATTGTCACTTTTCTACACCAACTATGTATTTTCTGGTGAACAATTTACATGGGAACCATATCCACAGCACACAGAAAAGATGATTAATGTCCAATCAAATATAACAGAGTTTCAACCTAACAAATATTTTGTTATCACCAGTCACTATGATTTATTGTGATCTATAAAGCTCAGGCTCTCTCCCCCAAAAAAGGGACTATCTTTATAAAATGAATTTGTGTGTTCCCCACAGGAAAATTCCATTTTTGATCATTTTCAAAATAGATGAAAATAGCATTATGAAATGTCACAAATCATGCCTTTCTAATAGAAATCCTGGTCTGTTGTGGGCTCTGATATGGCCCATGTGTATTGGTTTACAATTATGGCTCCCATTTATCTCTACTTTGTTGTTCTGCTCCATTGAAAAGGAAAATTCTCCTGCAATTACAGCTCCTGGGCCAGACCCTCAAGAGGTGCAAGCCAGCACAGTGCTCTCTCCCATAGCAGTTCCCCGGGCAATGTTAAGGGCACAGTATCAGGAGTAAGTTCCCACACAATGGATACTCGACTGAAAACATGCGAGAACCCTGCAGTGTCGGGCTCAAGTCACTCAGCCTCCCACACTGAGAACAGCGCATCAGCATCTAACGGGAACCCATGGGGTCAGGGATAACAGAAAAAGAGAGCAATAACAGCATTCTCTGCTATGCAAATGTTGGTTTATATACCTTAAAATCCTACCACTCACCACTCAACCCACAATTTCCCAGGCAAAGTTTAAGAACGGTGTCTTCCTCAAGCTAACTCATAAGAAACAGTTTGAGTGCAGCTCCCTATTTTGGTGGGTGTGAGAGTTGAGTTAAGTAATATGGGCACAGGCCACTACATACCCAATGGCTTCAGGGCTGGGCATGTTACAGGGCACATTCAGCTCTATATAAGGTTCTCTACCCTGGCAGTAACCACTGTATTTTTCATTTTTTTCATTTGCAAAAGAAAGGAGGTAGATTTTTTTTTCTACTTTATTAAAATCTTTTGAGACCCTTATGTGAAAATTGCTGTACAATTTTAAAGTACTATTAATAAAGAAAACTAACATTGTTTCAGTACATCACCAACAAATTTTGATTCCTAAAGTGACAACTGACCATAAGATTATTGATTTAGATTCGCCAGCTGATAAACTAGCACAAATCTCCTCCAAACTCAGTGAGAATGCATGGAGCACTGGTACTTCTCAAATAAAATGAAGTCTAATTTTACTGTTTCTCACATTTATTTAAAAATACAGCAAAAATAAAAGATATAACAGCTACGAAATAGTGTTTCTAAACTAAGCACAAATTTCAGTAATCTGCCTTGGCACAATAAAAGTATGTTTTTTCTTTAGAGAAAAAAAATAAAAGTTACTGGCAACAGTAATTTTTACATAAGAAATCCAGTGTGCAATGCTTGTGGACTGTTCAAGGTAATACAGTACAGGCAGAATTATAAGAAAATGCATGCATCCCGAAAACTATTTCTTGGCCTTAAAAATGCACTCTCTGCAAGAATATTAATTTTCTAAACAAACCTTTCCATAAATAGAAGTACTTTACATTACCTGGCAAGAAGGGCAGGAGGAGGTTAACAGGCCAAGACTGTATAAAAGAATAATTATGGTTAAGAACAGACTAAACACATTCCATATGGCAAACGATACCAAAAGCTACTCCCATTAAAAGGGAAGCCAGCAATACCAAGTACACCATATTTCTTTACTGCAGCCTTTTTTAAGGGAGATGCAAACTTCCTAAAGCAGGCTGTGACACACATGCACCTACTGAACAGCTGTGATGGCTCAAAGCACTACCAGCCTCTCTCTGCCATCTACCAGCTCCCAGACCGCTCCAGGAAGGAACCCACCAATGCACCCTACCCACCAAGGGCAAAGTCAGTGCTCAGCCACCACCCCTCAGCCGATGGGTTTAATGCAACACACTCCAGTTTCCCTGGGAGCAAGCAAGGAGCATGCACTTGCTTTTTTTCCCCCGTTACAGGGTATCTTGGGAACTTCTGGCAAAGAGGTGGCATAGAAAGCAGAAGAAGCATGAGTTGACTTAACACATTAAGTCATCATAGCAAGATTGATGAGGGTATGTCTAAACTTTCACTAAACTTTCACTTTTCAGCTACACCACCTTAACTAGGCATTCTCCAATTTCCTCCCCAACAACTGGTTCCACCTACAAAGTCCAATAGCTGCTGTTTTGTTAAAGGATTTTATCAGGACAGCCCCAGACACTGACAATCTGGACCACAGGTTTGTGGACCTAGCATGAAAGGAAAAGAAGCAACTCGAGTACCTCTTGAAGCTTTGTGATTTACACATCCTGAAACCTAGAATTAAGGCTCCACCTTACTACACGATATTTTCAAGAGTGAAGTTAAAACAGACATTTACTTAGCTACAAGATTCCCAGGAAAACCTCTTCTGCAGTGAGTATCTCTAGGAGTTATGGCCAAAACCATAAAACCTGTTGTGACTAAGAACCCTTTCCTCCCAGCTGCCGTGGTGGAAGCCCATCCCTTTGGCATCAGCAGAAGTAAACGTGAGTGCCAGTTCAGTTCTGCATGAGGCAGTTGGTTCTCCGGCTAACAGAGATGTACCCAGCAGCACAACACACTCACTTCCCCAAGTTATTTCAAGTCCCTCATTTTGAATCAAGATTTTCTCATAATACTGTTTTTTTAATACAAAAACAGGTTGGTATGATCACAGACCATTCACACAGCCGGGAAATCAATCACTGGCAGGGTCTATGTGCCACCTTCCCTTTTCCCTTCCCAGCACGGTGGCTGACCCAGCCATGCCCTTCACTACACCTTCTGCTGGCAGAGCTCCACAAAAGTCAGTGGAGTGATGATGGGTTGAGTCAGCTGAGGAACAGACACGTGTTTTTATTTTCCCTCACAAATTTCAGTAAGAAAAGTCTTTAAAAAAGAAAGCAAGACAACACAGCTGGAATTCCCTCAATCATCAGCCTCTTCAAATACAGGCAGAAAGGTTATTTTAACTTGGAGTACAGAAGAACAAGGAGTCTTACTAGCAAAGACTGGGGTGCAGGTAAAGTAGACAAGGGGAGAGACGTTAGAAGTAGATTCACTTTTCCTCCACTTTGTCTCTGATAAACAGGCAATAAGAAATGCCCAAAGATGCATTCGACCGTGGCTGTAGGTCTTCAGTCAAAGACCCTATTTCTAATAAACGTAAAACCCTATCAGCGCTGTGATTTGTTTTCAGCCCCAGGCTGTTCAGGCAGCAGAGGTCCTTTGGATGTTATCTGCATTATTTTTATTTGCAGAGGATAGATCTTAAATTCTAAATGCATTACACAACCTACGCTTAAAGTGATTCACCTTCACTGTACTCTCCTGGCTTCCTTCGCTTTCAAAAGCGGTTATTTAGCTGACATGATGTTAAATTTTCCCTTGCCTGAAGAAATCATCTTGTCTACTGTAGTGTCTAATTCCACCAATACAAGTACAAAACGACCGAGGTGAGAAGATCTGTAAAGCTAGTTATTTTGCGATTTCTATTTAATTGAATCCTATGAAAGTGGGTTAGGTCAGAGTACCTCGAACGCTTTGTTAACGATCCATGTATAAGCAGTACCGTCCCCCAGAACACTCTGGACAGAGTGTACTGCAAAGAAAGCAGCACTCTCTAGTACAGAACTGTGTTTTTCAATCCAGACTGTCCAGGTACGACAAAATACAGAGATATGTTAACAGTCCTCTCCTGATAAAGAAAAAAATGACTGTTTTAAAGTCTGTTCCTCAGAAAGCACTTGTCTTCCAAGAAAACCCCTTATGTTATTGTTGCAGTGTGAAATTAAGAATCCTGATCAGGTGCAATCTGTGGCCAACATGCCACAGCTTCCCCACTGGTAAAACGATCTTCCTTAGTTACTTAGCTTTTCCTGAGACTGCTCTACAGCTACAGCAGAAAAGCTCTGATCTGTGCTGCCCACCAAGCACTATTCTACCCCATGTAAGATCATTCTGAAACAACTGTCCTGTAATTAAAACATCTCTCTGAAGCGCCTGTAAACCTTACAACCAGGCAGGCAATTTAATTCACCGATGCTACAGTTGTGTTTCCAGCTGTTGCCTATATCCCATTTCATTTAAGGTCACAAGACTGATACAAGTTTCCAATGGAAAAGATTGGTCTTATTTCACATAACATTCTACTACGAGAGATACACAGAAAGATCCCTTTATACACTAGGAAAATATATTCCGGCACAGTAAGCAAGGCTGAAGTACGCGTACCTAACATCAGCTCGCAAAGGTCAGTTCTGAGGTAGATAAAGTGATGTAACAGGTACTATATCTCTGTAGATTTTATACTGAACAGAATTACAGTCATGCTACTAGTGATAACTGCAAACTAAAAAGATGTTTTTTTCATAAAGTTGATTGAAAGATACTTTTTTTAAGTACGCTAAATTATCATGTAATCCAGACCAATTTCTAAGCCACTCTAAAAGAACTGAGCACACCAAGTAAATTGGTGATATTGCTGCTAAGACTGTATTAAATAAGGCCAAATTCCCTTGTGACTGGCAACGTATCTTTCACAAGGCTCCATCCGGCTGAAATAGACTGCTTTCCAGGCAACGAGCCGAGGAACGTCAGAGCCTGTAAGAGGATCTGCTCCAGGGGAACGTAACCCCAACCACTCACGCAGCCGCCCTGCCACCACACAGACTGGAGTCACCCGACAAGCGAAGAGCTCATGCTTTGCTTTTCTACTGAGCAACATGCCTTTCCAGTTCCTCCTTCAGTACCCACAGCTGTGCGGCAAACAGAGGGCACTTCATCTGTCAGAAGACAACAGTACTGACAGAGGTAGCACAGTCAGGCAGCCTCTTCCATCTGTTAACTATACGCTTCTCTGTTTCCTCTTAGCTTTCTTCTTCCTTCTGCAGGGAGGAGCACAAGTACTTTTATGCTAAATATTTTGGCCATGTATACAATTTTTGCCTTATTCTTCTAACTGACAAGTCAAATTCCCCCTGTCAGACCAGCACAGTCATTCATGCCACTCATTGTTTGCTCACAAAGTATCTATTGAGAATATAATACAGTATTGTCAGATCAGAATGACAGTTGATGATAATGTGAATTCCTCTGTATTCTGGTTGCCAATATTATAGTCTAACACTTATTGAGGTTTAAAGGCCAAGGGAAAAAGGGAGCAAGGCTCCTGCTTCAGATGACAGCTAGATCCAGTTTAGGAAGTGCATGGCTTATTGACAATAAATTAAAAAA
Organism: Eurypyga helias; assembly: GCF_000690775.1. NCBI lineage: Eukaryota > Metazoa > Chordata > Aves > Eurypygiformes > Eurypygidae > Eurypyga > Eurypyga helias. Next base: position 180,867 of record NW_010263442.1, read on the forward strand.
AATGAAGTTTGGAAGAAATTCTGAAACAAAGATACGTACGATACATTCTGAAGATCAATGACTGAAAGTCTCAATATGCACAAGCATCTTTCAAGCAATCTGTTTTATAGTTATACTGATACTGGTTCACAGGGAGAAAAACAAATCGGTTCTCAGTGCCATTTCAGAACTCTAATTCAGTCTACAAATGTAGTTCAGATTTGTGGCTGGTGCCACCATAAGGTAATACAGAATGAGATTTATCATTCAACGCACAATGGATTCAGATCAGATTATGATCCTTTCTCAGAGTGATAGGAAATTTTTCTGAGGGACTAGAACTTTCCTCAGCTCTTGAATTTACTGCTAGTTGTTTTGTAGGAAAAGCAGCATGGTAAGTGATACGAAACCAAGGCAGTCTGTGCCTCTGTAGCGGCCTCGCAGTCCCACGAACTCTGCTCAAAGCTTTCTCTCCCTTTCTCTTCTTTGCAGCCTGCACTTACTCTGTCAACCACAACATAACCCAGTTCTCGTACAAACCAAACACGTTTAAAAGGAACAAAGTTGGGAAAAGAGTAACAAGCATATGGCCAGACTACATACAGTTTTAAAAACAAAGAAGTGTCAACAGTTTCTCTCCCTATTTCCCTTTCCACTCTCTGGTTATAGCCTTTCTTTTTAACTATAAATGCCCAAACGACGGATGAGGGCAGATTTTAGTAGGACAAACCTCAGAAAACCAAACCCGTAAGAACTTCTTCCTGGCTAATTCTGCTCAACACTTTCATAGCAGACAGAAGCGATGCGTTTCAGAGAGATTACTGGTTCCAGATTAAGGGATTTCAGAAGTCTTACAATGATCCACAGAGGAAGCAATGTTGAGATATCGAATAAAAATTCTTAACACCATGTTTTATAAATAAGGATAATTAAGACATTAAGAACACTAAGAACATTATCGTCACACCATTTCAGAATTCTCTAAGACTGGGGTATTTAGAAGGGGATCCATCTGCTGGTAGGAAAAAAAACCCCACCATCAGCCCACAATTTAACTTTTCTGGGCCATATTCAGTACTGTGTTTAATTATTCCATTTTTTCCAAGTGACATTTCCATCTTTATCTCCTTATTGACAGGATGAAGACCAAGTATTATGAAACATAAGTCAAAGGTGAAGTTTAAAGCATACAAAATTTTCTATCTGTCTCTGTCTTTTGAGGAAGAATACTCAGATGAGTCAGTCCCTGATGCAAAGCCACCAACTCGGGTGAAGAGCATGGTTATAATGGAAATTTCCTAGTTGTTTCACACAGCAGGGGGGAAAAAAGCTTACTCCTAGGAAAATTCTTCAGAGGCTGTCCTGCTTTACTGCAATTTTATGCTTGTTTTTCTCACTACCAGGAGCAATTCAACACCCATGGGATTAGTTCCCCTCCCCCATTAGCCCATCTGTAAAGATTTGGACACTAAATAAGCAATAAACTGTGCCATACTATAAAACAAGCCTCTCCATCACCTTGGTTCATTTTGGTCTTCCCCATTTCAGCTTGCGACAATGCAGTTGCTTTCTAGCTGCCTCTGCTCAGACAGCAGAGCACCAAAAGTTAGCAACAACATCTGGGCTGCAGCTGCTAAAGGGGACCCTGTGGTTTTCCAGTGCTCCTTCAGCATATTCCATGCCACGCGTATGACTATAGAGGGAAAATACCGAGACTGGGTTTAGTGGAGGATATTATGAAGGTTGACTTCTGTAAGCAGCTATTCATCAGGAGATACTTTCTGAATACAAACTTATGGACTCTCTCTGATGGACACAATGGGGTTAATTTTGCTCCACAGGAAAAAAAAAAATAAGGCATGGAAGACACACCTTAGCTCTAAGCCAGAATAAACATTTATGTTCATCAGCACATTTTAATCACCAGGAAGACCACAAGACTGCAGTCATCCCTCCCTCAACCCAGAGCCTTCAGAGCGGTGCAATGCTTATGGGCATCCGTGTAAGTTGGGTGTTCATCTATTTATAGACTAATAAACCTTAAAATGTGCAATACTCAAATATGCACACACAATTTCTTTTTCTGAAAATGAAATCATCCTCATTATATGTATGGTTCCACAGGTTATGCCAGAAGCCTGGTAACAGACTTCATGCAGTGCTCTCTGCCTCATTAAAAGTCACAGACCATCACCAGGATGTGATGCTCCCACTCACATTTCTTCAGACATTCCAGCTCATGTCTGCCTTCTAATCCAGTGACAGGACTTCATGGTCACGGCACAGATTTACCTATAACTCACAAAGCCAGCGAATCGATCAGCATCGTATGGCTGCAGCACTCTGCACCCAACAAGCTGTTTGGAAACATACTGGGTATTTACTACACGGCTGCTGCGTCTTCAGCATTATTAGGGGAACTAAGTAAATTGAAGGAAGTACTGCAAGTATCCTCCAGTTTAACTGTAGACATGCCATTAGCATCTGATTTGGGCCCAGATAAGAACAGGTGGCCTACATGGAAGATGCACATAATAATTGTGAGTTCATTATACATACTTGCAAAATCAGGTTTAGCTGATACCAATCAACCTGTCAGAAACACACATATAATATGAACATTTAAGAGAACAGAGCGTGCTACAGCAATGCCAAATTTTCCTGGGAGCTCAGAGGAGAGCTTCTAGAACAAGGATGCATACACGCTCCAGCTTAAAACATCATGGAATCTACATGCAAATAAATGGTCCTTCAAGCATATATTCCTGGTAAGCCTGAAGAGAGGTGTGTCATTTTGCAAGGAAATGTCCCAGGGGAAGGATGGACATGTGTTTTCTCCAGAAATGACAGTACCAATAACATTCTCTACTACTACTACGAGCGTGACTACCATCAGGTTTATGATGAGCTCCGAAGCGCACACATTGCAAAACAGCTGTCTGCAGAAACTCAGGCCAGGAATGACTGTGCAGTTAATGGAAAACTGATGTGTCTCAGTGACCCTTTAGTGAGAATCTAAATATGAGGAATTCAACAACACGTTGCAAAGAGTTTAATCAATACCTTTTTTAGCACAAATATTACTTTGCCTGAATACATGATATTATTAGCTTCCAACTGTGTGTAATTTCCATGCCCTAGGCATTCAGCTTTAAGCAGTTCTTTCTGTGAATGGCTCAGCTTAACGAATTATAAAATAGGGGAAATGTGTACATGCAGGCCCAATTTAGCATGCAACCAATTTCTTTTTCACTAATAGTTCTTAATTTTCCTCTTAACATACATATATAGCAAGGTCTGGAGGGGGGAAAAGAGATTCTTAGAAAAGGCCTTTTTTTAAGAATTACAAACCTGTGGTAGTCACACTCTCACACCTCAGCCCCTCCCATCCACAGTCCTGCCAAGCTTAATGAGAGCTTTCACAAACACAAATACTGTCAGAAGATAAAGTTATATGCAGTTTGCTTCACTATCGGATATACTCCCACGCTCTCACCCCTCATCACTGCCCTGTCATTTACATCTCAGTCCGTGTTTTATGCCCCTTTGCAGCATGTCCAGTGACAGTCACCCAGTTCCTGTCCGTGGCTGCGTGGATGCCCTCCCACAGCCTTTCCAGAAAGAGGGGGGGAAGAGGAGTACAGGACTGATAACCCCCCGTCTCACAGCACCAGCCAGGCAAAAGCTCAGCTGGGCTGAGTGTCCTGGCCATCAGGGCCCATCACACTCAGGACATCCTTTACCAGCTCTAAGCTCTTTCCAGTTAATAGCAGTTCTGATGTTTTTCATCTACCACCTTCCTGTCTGAGGAGCTCAACGTGACAAAAATTACCCCAAGTGGTATTTCAGAAAATGGAAGTATTTATTGCCAATATAAATAAAAATAGCCAAATGCATAGACTTTTTTGTTAAATAGTTTTGAATGATAAAGCTTGACATATCTTAGCATGTCTGGTTAATTCAGTTCAGGGTAAACGCTTGATTTTCCTGCCATACCCAGAAAGCTATTTTAAAGCATAAGATTTCTACTGTGCTCTGAACCTCACACAAAATTGATTTCAGCACATACAGTACTACTGGTGTCTGATGCTGATGAATTACCCTGCTAGTGAAACACAATTTCTACTAAATCAACAAATAGTTTGCTATAAAGGCCATAAGATTCACTCAGTTCCTACAACAAAAGCTCCCATTTCCTCTTCATTAATCCTTGTAAGTGAGATTCAATAGATAAAATTCCTGCTAGCTAGCCTTACGGTGTTCTTAACCGTTTTGAAGAAAAGATAAAAAACCAACAACAGTTAATTTAAGCCGTGAGTGACCCAGAGGAGTCTGAGGCCAATACGCAAAATTATGGAAAATTATGCATTCACCTAATAATCTCCCAACACAGATTAATGAAAAGTAATCTTCCAAGCACTGAGAACTCCTCAAATAGTCTCGCCAAAAATCTCCTCCAGAACAAAAAAGATGTACCCAATTTGAAGATAACACTGACTTTTAACTGAATTTTGAATAGTTTTTATATTCTATTTCCTCATGCTTTAAAAACTACATTGGCCTAGTTTTTAAACACCATTATTCTGTTTCTGTTTTAAAAAAGGTGAAACATGTGAAGTTAAGAAGTCAATAGACATGAAAAATAAAACCATTAAGATTCAGGATGGGGCAACTCTTCTGATGGAGCCATTTTGCTTTGGAGTGAAGTGCAGTTGGGAAAACAATTCCTGTGTCATTTCAGCCAACAAAGAGAAGCAGTTCTATATTATCTCACTGTCACTGCTAAGAAAATATTCCTTCTCCTGAAAGAACAGGTGAAATATTATTGCAGTTCTTAATTTATGGCTGTAGTATGAAGCACAGAGAGATAATACACAGGACTTCTCAAAATAAAGTTGCAGACAGCCACAGTTTGGGATATTCTGCCAACTTACTCCTCTGTAAATAACCTTAAATTTCTTATCCAGCGTCATATTATACAAGCCCAAATTTGGTGTAGCAGCAGGATGCTTAACTAGCATATTCTGTCTGAGTTTTATTCAGCTTCTCTCTACCTCCACACTCATCCCCTGCTGCCAGCACACGGCATCGCCCAAACCGGAACAAGTCAGGTGTAGTGCAGGGATGAGCACAACATGCGGGTGTGTATTGCGCCAGGCTGGACACATGCCCCGGGGCTCCAGCCTCCACACCTCAGTGCCCACAGGAGTTGGAAATCCCATTTCCATAGACTGGACCTCAGCTCAATTTATTCCTAAAATCCCTACGCTTGCTGCAGTTGCAGAGAACGTGCCTGCAGACAGTGCAAGCCAAAAATCAGCCACTGCTTCTTACTTGGCTTAGACAGGATCAGCTCATGATCAAAAGAATCTCAGATCCCTGTTAAGAGTATTCTCCTATTTGCTGTATTTTCAGTCATTACCGATGGCTTCGTTCTCACCAGAACATCACTCTGGACAGAGATTATTTAGGCTATGTCATCCAGAACCTTACACCCATTTGCTTACAAGCTTTCTGTTATTTTTAGCATAAATAGCAGGATCAAGTCATCTGGAAAACTACTTTCTCCTTTCCGTTTTTGATAATCTGCTCAGTGAAACATTTCTTCCTCTAAATCCACATACTGCCGAATTGGTAAGAATCGGCATTTAAGTCAATATGAATACAGTAGTACGAATAGTATTAGAAACACATTCTCTTATCTGTGGAAAGTCAGAAGTCCGGACGTACACAGAATGCCAATTAGTAGAAGCCAGTGAACTTCATGTTCACATTTGTAATTGCTGGATCAATAAAGTAATTTTCCAAAGACCTATTTGTGTCATGTGAAACATCAAGTTATGGCATACCAAAAAATAAGGAGCCAAACCCAAAGAATAATAAAAACCCAACTGTACACTGATTTCTGTGTCTGATCAGTAGCTCTGCCACACAGAGCTGCACCACTCTGACTGCACAGCATCATCCATCCTGTCTTGAGCACCACAACCAGGAAAATTCGGTTCATCTACCATGTGCTACAGAGATATCGCACTGAGTTTCAGAGCCAAAAGTCATCTTTGCTTCCTATATCACTCTTGGGTTTTTCCATAAAAAAAGGAAGGTTACATAATTCACTGAGTGTCAGTCTTCTAAAATTAAGGGTGCAATCACTCCGGTCCTGTAAGTGGACCTGATTCTAGTTAGAGTCGTGTTCATGAGCCATTCAAACAGCAAAGTCACAAAGTCAGCCTCCACAAAAAGCCATCAGCAATCTCCAGCACTGTACATCCCCCATCCCAGCTCAGACTTATGTAAATTAGATCAACAAGCAGACACACGTGCTGTAAACAGTATCATTAGACCTAGGCTACTACCTGACACAAAGCAGTCATACTTTCTTGATTAACTAAGGGGCCTTGAAGTAATGGCATACAGTCCCACTGAGCCCCTGAATACTGTCAAGCCTCTGGTCCCAGAGCCTCTGAAGAGCCAACACAGGTAAACTCTTCTCCCATGCTGTACTAGGCTGAAACCATTTCTTCACTGAAGCTTTCGTTGTGGATAATTTCTATTAGAGCTGGAGAGATTCATTATCATTAAAGAAAAAGGACAGCTACTAAACAAAATAGAGTGTATATTGCCTACTCCAGAGAAACCATAATCTAAATGCTTCAGATTTAAGGTCAATAGTACTTCCTCACCTACTGCCCCATTTGCTATGAGCATTTATGTCATTTCTCTTTGAACCCCTCTGTTGCTGCTGTTTCATGCCTGTGGATTCCCCCCCCCGCCCCCATAAGAGGAGTAATTACTACCTCATCATAAAAGCTGCTCCCAAACAACTATCTTCAAGGGCCACGTTCTATTATGCATTAATAGTCCTTGGTCCCACTCACAGCTGAACACATTCTGCTTCTCGTCTCTTACGTGAGCAAAATTTCACACCACCCTTAAGAGGAAACTTTTCATATCATGTGATGCAAGTCAGTCTCAACAAGATAGTATAGTGGCAAAACTCATTTCTCACTTTAAACAGCATGAAGGCATCTCCCATGATCAACAGGATGCCCAAAAACACCAGGAAGAGAGCGTGGGGCTGACGTGGAGCCCGCTGAGGTACCCTGCACAGTTGACAGATGTACCCACAGCCACGCAGGAGCTTTACACAAAAGACATTCTGCTTATGTTGATAGCAGCCACAACTTCGTGAGGCAGGAAAAAAGGCCAAGTCTCCCTCTAAGACTTGTGTCTAAAGACTAGAAATTACCAGAGAAATAAGTTACTTCTATTACGCAACTTCAAAAGCCTATTTGAATCTATTAGTTATAACTTTCCAATCCAAAATGTGTTTATTGCTCTCAGCTATTCTTAGGCTATGGTGGGCTTTCTTCCCAAATATCAATGGACTAAAAGACTACTCACTACACCCAATTAAATGAATATTAGAGAGAAATGCCTCCCTCTTATCACGGAATTATTTCAGGGAAGCCATATGGTCTGGGTTAATACAGAAGGACAGGCAAGATGATCACAAGGATTATCTACCCTGGAATTAATTCATTAAAAGAAAGAGGTACACAAAGAGACTGACACACACAGCTGGACTGGTAGAGATCAGACTGCAGCTGAGTGACAGAAACTGAGAACATTAATGGAGGAATTAAATGCAACGTTCAAGCAAGAAGGGGAAGGTGGTCAGAGAAGGTACATGGTAAACGGCAGCATGCCTGTAAGATCCTCAGGAGGTGTCCAGCTCACAAGCACGTTGCAGTCTTAGACCAAGGGTCCTTCTACAGCCACCTTCTCCACACAGATGTGCCCTTCCTTCCTTAGAGCTCCACAGAAACTCATAAAGTAGGATGCAATTAAATACTGGAGCAGCCTGAACTACAGAGATCCTCATCCACAGCCCCTAATCAACATCTCTGCCAAACAAGTTCTTTGAGGTGAAATTCCTTCTTACTCCGGCACTACGAGGGCAGTTGTGCCTTTTTGTATTTGACAAGATCACTGGATCATGAGATATTTCTGGCCAGGTTTCCCAAGGCAATGAGGCTTACAAGTTGTGAAATCATTTTTGCAGAAGTGGTAGGAATTTAATTCACTGGAGTAGGGAGATGCCCAGGTTGATGCCACACCAGTAGCTGAAACAGTGGCTGAACTAGCCTGTTATGCACTCCCCCCGGCTACTGGCACAGAGCTGCTTTCGCCAGCCTGGCTCTGCACTCACTCTGAGCAACAGCAGAGAGCATTGTCAGGGGCTGCGATTAAATTTGGGAAAGGAAGAAAGCTACAGGACAGAATAAAGCCAAAACAACCCCCCCAAAAAGGGCTCAATTTCATTCTTAATGGAATATGCACTGCTAGAGCAGCCTCTCTTTCAGTCTATTCACATCAGATAGGGAAGTTGTTGAAGTGGCAATTTTTTGGGATACAGAATTTCAGGCTCATAATCAGGACATTAGAGGTCCTTTTAAAAATTAGGAGTATGCATATCCCTTAGAGGAGATAATACAAAGAGAGATCAGATTTAATTTACAGGATATATTTTAATTTACTCCTATGATGATTTAGATGAGGAAAAGTATCTTAAAATGTTTCTGAAACTCCATTTGCCAGCCTCCCAGAGTTCAAACCACTTTCCTTTAATAAACTGGTTATTGCTCTTCTTTAAATGTCATTATATTTAACATTTCTGCTTTGTTTCCTGTAGCATTAATCTCAGTTATTGACAGTCAGCAGCCATGCTCAAGATGAAAGGGATTTTCTTGTCATGATTTAATGCATTTCACATCCTGATAATTCTTTCTTGATTCCTGTTGTTTTAAACAAAACTAGCTAGGAGCACCATTTCTGCATTTTACTTATAACTGCTGGCTTATAAAACAGAAATACATCCCAGGGGCAATTTATTATGTTATCTGTCCCCAGTTATTTTTAAGACGATTAATGGTTGTTCACCAGAGCTATATAATAAGTACAAAAGTTCTTTGATATTCATAAACAACAACAATCTCCCAATTTCTAAAAGCCCACTGAATAGACATGACTATGCAGTCTGCTGTAAAATTGCTTACAGGCAAACCCTTAATAAAGGGCTACCAAAGAACCACTGATTTATATTCTATCATACGTGCATTTGGCTATCCTATTTCTTGTATGTTTAAAGAAGACATTTTTAAATGATGGCTGTGACCCCTAAAGCACTGTTTAATGAATCCTAACTTCACACAAAGGCATGCAAGTAAAGAATTTGCTACTGTAGGTTGTTTCAGCCTCCAGTTTTCTTCCTTTGTTCTTTGTATCATCTCAGATCATGGGAAATCAGTAGACAAAGAGCAGCATTTTATGAAGTATCTTAAAATACAGCTACATTTTCATATTTATAGTGCACAAGCTTCCCATTAGTCCCCCCTTCATGATTTGGCAGCAGTGCAGATTACACTGAAGAGGAAGGACTAGATCCCCTTTTTCCCTGCAAGTTCCCCAGCCTCTGATCTCCCATACATTTGTTCCTCTCCTCAACAGTCCCTCTGCTTCAACCTCTGATTCTAAGCAAGTTGCCAGAGTTATTATAAATGGATGGGGTCTGGGATGCAGATTATATACAGGGAAGCGTGACAGTCTGCATTATCGTATGCTACACACATGCTGCAGCATGCAGCCTACTGTTCCAGTGGCTTGTTTGGCTAGAGGAGATGGGGAGGCAGCAACCAGCAGAAGCTAACTCATAACACAGAGAAGTGGTGCACCAGACAGCACTGCACCACGGAAAAAACAGAAAAACCAGTTCCTACCCCAAACAGTTTATTTTTGTAACACAAGAAGTGGATACAAACAGATGGGGAAGGAGGAGGGAATGAGAAGATGCTCCGATCAGATCATCAGCACCCAAAGTGCTGAAAAGAATTTGGGAGGCAACATGCCAAAGACAAACTTCAATGAGATTTTTCACAGGGTGGATGCTCCTTAATTTTATGACAAAACATGTAAACATCAGCCAAGGTGAGTGGTGCAGTTGACATGCCTGAGGTACAGGATGCCATCCAGAGGGACTTGGACAAACTCAAGAAGTAGGCTCAAGTGAAGCTCACAAGGATCAACAAGGCCAAGTGCAAGGTCCTCCACATGGGTTAGGGCAACCCGCAGTACCAATGTTGGCAGGGGGATGAAAGGGTTGAGAGCAGCCCTGCTGAGAAGGACTTCAGGTGCTGGTGGTTGAAAAGCCAGACATGAACAGGCAACATGCACTCGCAACACTTAGAGCCACCTGTATCCTGGCTGCATCAAAAGCAGCGTAGTCAGCAGGTTTAGGGAGGTGGTTCTGCCCCTCTATCCTCTGTGGTGAGACCCCACCTGCAGTTCTGCATCCAGCTCTGGGTCCCTTAGCACAGGAAAGACATGGCCCTGATGGATCAGGTCCAGAGGAGGACCATGAAGATGACCAGAAGGATGAAACCCCTGTCCTGTGAAGGGCTGGGCTTATTCAGTCTGGAAAGTAGAAGGTTCCAGGGAGACCTTGTAGCAGACTTTCAGTACTTAAAAGGGGCTTATCCGAAATATGGGGACAAGCTTTTCAGTAGGGCCTGTTGTGATAGGACAAGGGGTAATAGTCTTGAACTAAAAGAGGGTAGATTTAGGCTAGATCTAAGGAAGACATTTTTTATGATGAGGATGGTGAAACACTGGCACAGGTTGCCCAGAGAGGTGGTAGATGCCCCAATCCTGGAGACATTCACTGTCAGGTTGTACAGGGCTCTGAGCAACCTGATCTAATTGAAGATGTCCCTGCTCACTGCAGGGGGTTGGACTAGGTGGCCCTGAAATGTCCCTTCAAACACAAACCATTCTATGAAATTCAGTTCAGTGCAGTGAAGAAAACACCATTCTGCTGAGAGGAACAGGATTGACCTTCTGAAGTGGGCACTGAGCACTGGGTGTTGTCTTAAGTGTGTGGAGGGTTGTCACAACTGAGCAAAACCTGCAAACTCAATGCTCAGATGCATGGGCTGGCCTTTCCCAAAGGCCTCTGGGCAACCCTGATACCTTCTCACGTCCAACAGTCCTCTAGAAGACAAATACACAGGCCAGGAGGGAATTGCAGAGCTACTCTGGCTTCCCAAGTGTACAACAGAGCTCCCCAATCCCTGTCTTTTTATCCCTGCTGCTGTTCTGCAGGAAATTCAAACAGCTCCCAGGAGGATACTGCTCTTTGTCATGTGATTTTGGGTGTCAAATTTTCCAGATATATCACTGCCCTGGGCACTGACTCCCTGTTTGAAAAGTGATGCTTACAAACTTGATTCCCTTCAAAGCCTGTAGAAATTAGAAGTGCCCAGAACTCTTTTTCTGAAGAGATGGGGACTTGATTTTATCTTTAAGAAAAGGTTTCTACTAGGCTTTCAGAAACTCAGTACTTTCTAGAACCTAAGGTCCTTAACAAATACAATCTTGACCTACAACACGAATACATGTGAAGATTTTTTTTTTAACTGCAATTTCCAAATATAATTAAGAGAATTCATTTTCCAAAATAAAGCCATAGCTAATTGTTTGGGTTTTTTTCTATCCAAAACAAGGTCATCGCTACCGACAAAGAAGCAAGATAGATTTGGGGCACTGTTTGCTGAAGGGCTAATTCTCATTCCAAACAATGATTAACAGTAGATCAAAAAAAGGGTGATGTCGAATAAAGTAAAGCAATTAAATGATAAAATACGAATGGAAAATTAAAAGCATTTGTAGCTAAATGAACATACACCAAGTGACCAATGGTTTCAGGGGATTAGGCTCTCATGGTAATAATTACATATTAATATAATCAGTAACAGCATATATTCATTATTCAGTTGAAATGAAATAGCAGCACTTACAATCCTGCATGACAATGGACATTCAGTTTAGCTAAATTGAACTACACTGCAACTTGGTAGCAAAGTATATGCATCTGGAAGACTCTTTTTGTACTTTCACTAGCCTGAACAGCATTTCGAGCACAAATGGGATCAAGCATAGTTTGACCTGAGGGTTTTGTAACTTGGAAAAAACTTGGAAAAAGAGATATTTGTTAGACTTAGATACTCTTTTGTCATGCACATTAATTAATTTTCAAGTATACAGGACACACTCAGGTTTACACAGCACAGCTTAGAGTAAGCAGCTAAGTCTTAGGTTCCTAAGGCTTTCATTTTAAGATAACAGAAGTTCCCTGGGATTCGCTTAGGAAGCCTGTTCCACAGCAGTACCAATCAGAGCATACTGCAGCCATGAAACCGTGGATTACCATGGTGTACTCTGTAGCTGACACTTTCAATTGTAGGTTGACCATAAACAGAGGGCTGTTTTCTTCCTTAAACTAAAGATATACTGCATCCTTACCATGCTATCCATTCATCCTCTTGACAGGTATGCTGTAGTAAGAAGTGCTGCAGTCAGCTCTGTGGTATATATTTCACTGGCAACTCCTGCAGAACACCCACACACAGAGCTCCAAGCATCACTGGACTTCACAACCTACATAAATAAATAAATTTCGTTGTTAGATAATTAAGGAAAATAAAAGCGCTCCAGAATGCAGTATAATTGGTTCATTTGACAAACTCACTCTTCTCATATCAGAAAAGAACAGGGGACATCTTTGCACTTGCCTTTGGGAGGAGATCAAACTACACTGCCATGACTATGTGAGATTGGCAACGAACACTGAAAATATTCCAGTTCTACCTGGACAGGAGCCTGTGTTGAATATGGCATTATTACATCCTGCTTAAAGCAGGAATAAAAAGTAATGGTCCATACCTGGGATGAGATTTGAAATACATCAACATGAGAAACAAAATTGGATAGTTCAAAAACGCCTCTCAGTGCCTGAAGCTCCCACTTCCCACTGATAGACACTTCTTGATACAACTCCACCTCGCATGCCTCTGGCTACGTTGTGGTGCATGGCAAAGAATCAAATACTGCAGAGAACCCAGGCTAGGAGAGAACGAAAGCATCGGGCAGTTGCCGTGTGCAGCTCTTCTGAACTGTTTCTGAACCCACATACTGCCATCTTTTTTTTATTATATAATTCCTCCTCCCCGTCCTGCATGAAAAAGATGTCATTAACCTAGAAGTCAAAGTTTTCTACCAAATCACTACTTGCTTAGAAATTTTTCAGTCACCTGTAGGGCAGGAGCATAGACTAAATGCCTATTCACACCTTCATTTGCAACGTTGTGCCCTTCAGCCTGCGCTTATTGCCCCCTCGGTCAAGGCAAGGCGTGTAATTAGACTGTAGTGCAGCTAAGCAGGAGAGTCCTCAAAGGTACTCATCTGAGTGGAAGTAACATCCAAATGCTGACAGGATCACAGACTGAATGTGTGAGCAAATGCTGAGAAGCTACAGATAACCTACGGTACAACAGAGAGAGAAACTCAAAGCCAAATAGGACCAAAAACTCTACTCATTCATTCTAGCAGAAAACAGAAGGAGATCCATGGATTACTAGAAAGTAGAAATAGAAGCAGAAACCCACTGCCACTATCTGCTGTCAACAGCAGGAGGAGGCTGAAGTGGCAGTACAGCAGCAGAAGCTAGAGACAGGAGACATGGCAGAGGGGAAAAGGAGGCAGCAGCTTCACTAGCAGACAACTTGTACAAGAAAGGCTTCCTCAAACCCAAAGTATTTCCCTTACTTTTGATTCAAGAGCACCATCAAATATAGAACAAGAAAAGCATAATTTTCATTCTTATGTTCTATGGCATCCTGCCCTGTTCCTGGCACTCGTTTGCGTATGCCTCATCAGAGCAGACTGGGGCACGACACTGATGCGTCATCCTAACGGACTAATTCTGTTGAGTACAAAGATGTCAGCAGCACGAGACACCTCCCCTCCTCCATCAAATGATGGCAGAGCTTGCTCTGTTCACCAAACAGGGCGAAGAGAAGGAAAGTGGTAGAGACAACCCATTACATCAGTAAAAGTCACTTTAAAACAGCATCGTACAACACAGGAGGTGTTACAAAGCACTGTGGGTTTAGGAAAAGACTGGAGAGTCTAGCAGAGGAGCATGAGACAGATGCTAAGTGCCTGCGATGCACGTAAGTTACCTGTGGTGCCATTTCCTCACACACATCTCATCTCTCTCCGGTCTGGGTTGAAAAACACACGTGTCATCTCACCTCGTAGCTTGCCCCTTCCCCTCCCTCACTCGCTCACCCCAGCCCTGTTCAGAGAGGTGCAGACTCCCGACTTCTGAGGCTGCTCATGCTGCTCGCTACTCCCTCTGCAACTTCTATTTTCTATCACTTCTTCACTCATATTTTGCAGTTCCTGTCAGATGGGTTTTGCCTTTTCTGTTCTCTCGGAACACAAGCATGATTCAGTCATTCCCATTTTAAAGCACCTAACCTTCAACTATACTTGGGTCTTCCATTTCAACTCCTAATATACTTCTTGCTTACTATTTCTAGCCCTCACTTGGCACTTCTCTGAATTTCCTCTAACCAAGACGAATGACTTCATCTTACTCAAGTCTCGGAAACACCACTCTGTTCCCACTGCCCTGTCCAATACTTCCATCATACGTGACCATGCTGATACTCCCAAAATGTCATCTTTTCTCAATCCGTCTCCTCTCACTTGTTTGGGTAACGCATTGACATTATCTTGGGTGGATTTTCCTCAACCCCAGATTCTGGCATGGCTCCATGGACATGACGACTTTGCCCTTCATTTTTTCCTCCCATAGCACTTTCCCAGCTGCAAGCTCACAGTTTGTCAGCAGAGAGAGGGGAGCTGAGTCAGAGATCCACTCCTCCGCTCCTTGGTTCAACAAAAGAAATCCATATGCATTCAGAAGTCTTTGCCCAACTTTGACTGTCTTGTCTGAACACTGGCATAATTTCTTTAAATCGGCACAGGGTGATTATATTCAGATATACCAAACAAAGCTCTCAACTGTAGATAGACGGTATACTTCGAACTTCACAAGAGTGACAAAAATACCAGCAAGAACTTGTTGGTAGAATACACAGTAGTGTGAATCAACACCTGAGCAATAAAATTTTTAAAAAGCTGCTTCCTGCTATGAATAACAGTTAGTAGGAGGGTGCAAGGAAGGACTATTCCCAACTAGTTAACATCTCAGTTCTAGTCTTAACAGTAGATAAAATGAAACATTGTCTCAATGCACCATTTGCTGTGCATCATAATATAAAATAATTCAGTGAAATCTTCCCTACTTTACTGTCACTCCAATAAAAAGCACAACTTCAGAAAAAAACAATCATCTTCATTTTTGCAGAAAACAAGGCAAGTTTTAAGAGTGCCATACGGGGAGGGGAGAGGGGGAAGTCTTTCAGTTGCTTTAACTGAAAAGACACAAAAAGCATCATAACAGTTAAAAACTGTTCAGGCTACAAAACCTCCTACGAGCGTGTCTCATCCTCACCTAGAACAGAACTCATCAGTTCTGGGAGATGAAGCCACAAAATCATTGACATCTCATCCCTATCCAACAACTATGGAGCAATGGGAAAATCTCTGGCTCTGCAAAGCAGAGAAAATTCTCTTCATTAGACTTAGATGAAAATACAAATACCTGTACTTTTGTTCAGCTTCCCTGTATTAAAAAAAAAAACAAACCCACAAAAAACGTTCTGTGAAGCTATCAAGATCTGCAGTGACAGAAAAACCTTATAATCCACTTACTGAGCTTATCAGAGCAAATGCATTAGTGAAACTGCATCACTAAATGTTCTAGGAAGAGCCAAGAACAAGTACAAAGTCTGGAAGTAATATTCCAAAAAAAGCAGGCTGTAGCACTAAATTCATTCACAGCAAGGTACTGGCCAGCTAAGTTGTTCTTCATAGGGCTTTCCAGAGTTAGGTATTATGCTTGTCCCATAGGCTTATCTGCTGCTTTTGTACAACAAAGTGAAATGGTCATCCCAATTTCTCCAACAGAATGGGAGTAGAATACTGCAAAACATGCACTTTCAGACTCCGATCCGAGGGCAAATACTCCTTTGCAATTTCACCTGGGAACACACTATGCACTTTGGGGATAACGCTGTCAGAATGAGCCCCTTCAACAGACTCACCGGCACACCGCAGACAGCTAAACCGAGCTGGGAGGGGCTGCACTTCAGCTACTTAAATGCTCACAACAAAGCAAGGGCAATGATAAATAAATAATTTGTTGCTTTTTCTTTTTACTTGCTAGTATTACAAATGGCAGTCACTCCAAACTTGGACACATTCCACACCGGGAATGAATTGCAAATTCAGACCAACTTCACCACTGACCATAAGAGAACACCGCTTGCATTTTGGTCATCAGATCTAAGGGACCCTTTCCCAGCAGTGTAACGAAGAATAAGGTCAAGGTGCTGTTTACAGAAGTTGATGACAGGAAAAGGAAAGAAGAACTGATCTTTGCTGAGGCAGGAGCCTCACACTCCTATCCAACAAAGTGCAGCTTGGGACTATTAGCTGAGAACACAAAATTTAGTCACAGACCAAATACAGCTGAGTTTGGAATACTCTTCCTACCTTGATGAATCCCTGAAACAGAACCAACCTTTTGGCCCACTTCCCACCTAACAAAGTAAGCAAGCGTGTCTTTCTGATTAACAGCACATCTTCATCTTCCTCCAAGATCTATCCAAACTACTCCATGTTTTCTTGCCAATGTGAGTATTATGAAAACCAAAAAGAGCTTTGGCTTGGGTTCAACAACACTCCAGATTTGAAGTAAGACAGGAACTTATGTGGGAAAACTTAAACCCAAACTACTGATTTAGTTCAGCAACACAACAAAATATCTTGGTATCATCTACAACACAATTAATTGCCTGTCAGATTGTTATAAATACCTGTAGTGCTTTGTATAATCACTGATTCATTCCATTCCTTTTAGATTGAATCCCTAAGATTATGAGAGGCTTGAAAGTGATGCTGCCATCAGGATTTTAGGCTTCTTTAGGAATTTGTTTTGCTGGAGAGTTAAGACTATGTAAGCCTACACGCTGAATAGAAACCCCCACAAAGAAAGCTTGCATGCAGGCTCTGAACATCGCAGTTTAACAAAGCCCAGAGCTATGACCCAGACTCCCATGCTCCCCCGAGCAGAGCTGCATCCATTACTTCATTACTATTGTAGCCACGATCTAAAAATTCATGTAAAGAAGCTGCCTAAGGAATTTCTTTCTTTTTCCAACACTAGGAGTCACAGAGGACATCTTCAGGGAAAGGACCTGAGCTATGCCTGTGACACTTCTGTGGAGAGCTCAGTCCTGTTCCCATTTCAAGCATAAGGCAGTTTTAGGTCTCTTTGTGAAGCTGAGCTAGATTAGTCCACTCTTACCTTGCTCTACCCCCTTGGCCTCTGGCAGCTGACTTTACCCACTCAGAAGCCCCCAGCACACACTGCAGGTGCAGGGGCAATGTTGCCTCTCCGAGTGCAGGTCTCTAAACACAACACTCCGACAACTGTACTGTAAAAAGCTGTGAGGAAGATATCTCCTCTTAGATTCCTTAAATTTCTCACTGCTGGGTTGCATGCACAGACCTCTGAAATTCCTAGAGATGGCTATAAGCCTACCTAGGGTGTAATCATTTATTCTTTGCCTTGCAAATATTCGAGGCAAAATTAATCCAGAAACAGGCCAGATTAAACAATTCCACAAGACAGGCATTCTGGTGAACGTGTGAGTCATATTCAGTGCAAAAAACCTTGACAGCAATACTGCAGTGCTACTGCTCACCTGCAGATTAAACACTTCCACAAGACAGAAAGGCATTCTGGTGAATGTGTGAGTCATATTCAGTGCAAAAAACTTTGACAGCAATACTGCAGTGCTACTGCTCACCTGCACAGGGGCTAGCCCCCGAAAAGAGCATCTTAGGAGGGCCTAATGAAAGGTTTCTGCATCTATACCACAATTCCCATCTTACCAGGAGCTCTGGAAACCTCTCTAGTCACTAAAAATCACTCTGTCATATACCAGAGTGGCACCTCACATTTTAGAACAGAACAGAATGGACTATTTCAGTAGGAAAGGACCTACAATGATAACCTAGTCCAGCTGCCAGGCCAAGTTAACGCATGGTATTACAGGCGTTATCCAAATGCCTCTTAAACGCTGACAAGCTGAGGGCACTGACCATCCCCTCAGTTAAGAAACGCTTCTTAATTTTGACTGAACTGACCAACTTGACACTGCCACAGAGATTTAAATGTTCTGATCTGCTTACACATCTACCTGCTTTAAAATGTAGTTTCAAAGATATACCTCAAAATCCGAGAGATGTAGACAGATCAAAAAAAATATATGAACACAGAAATTTCATGGGCCAGGACACATCCATGTTCTTAGCTACTTGTACAGAATTTCCTAATAGCAAGAGAAAGGCCAGTCAGAAGCATAGTAAACACCAAATTTGGCTGAGATGCACAATGTTCTAAGTGACCTGAGCCCTCTAGTGATGGAGAAAGTTAGTGAACTGGCTGCTCTGCTCCTTTGAGTAAGAAAATGTTTCTTGTTACACTAAAAGATGAAGTGATGCTAACACTTTGCTGACTCTTTAAGCAAGTTGTAGCTTTGAATTTTTCCATATACTAACCCATAAATTAACTACATAGCCAAGCCTTACACGAAGAGTGCAGATTTTTCTATATATTTTTTTTACCCTATTTTAGTTTGTTCTTAAACACTAATGCTTTAAAACCACTAATGGTTTATCTATCTCCAGCTCTTTTTCAATGATATTCCATGTCTTCTCACATGACCAAACTGAAGTTTTATGAAAGTAATGAATTAACTGAAGATGGGAGCTGCCTACACAGACTTAAAACCAATGTTAACACACAGATTATCAAACACATTTTCTTCTTATCCTGTTTTCCAGTTTGTATTATTGACCTCAGCAAAAATGAATGTCACAGTTTAGGCCCTGCGAGCACAGAGCACCATACAGCCGCTCGCTCACTCACTCTTCCACCCAGTGGGATGGGGAGGAGAAAATATAAGGATAATCTCATGGGTTGAGACAGGGACAGGGAGGGGTCACTCACCAGTTATGGTCACAGGCAAAACAAATTCAACTCAGGGGAAAAAAAAATCAATTTAATTTATTACTAATCAAATCAGAGTAGGATAATGAGAAATAAAACTGATCAAACACCTCCCCTCATCCCTCCCTTCTTCCCAGGCTTAGCTTCACTCCCAATTTCTCTGCCTCCTCTACCCCCAAGTGGCACAGGGGGATGGGGAATGGGGGTTGTGGTCAGCTCATCACACGTTGTCTCTGCCGTTCCTTCCTCCTCAAGGGAGGATCCTCACACTGCCCCTGCTCCAGCGTGGGGTCCCTCCCACAGGGGACAGTTCTCCAGCGTGCATCCTTCCCACAGGCTACAGCTCTTGATTAATTGCTCCAGTGTGGGTCCCTCTTGTGGGGTGCAGTCCTTCAGGAGAATCCACTGTATTTTAATGCAGAGCCCAGCTCATAAACATTCACTTTAGAAAGCCTGCTCCTTGAAAACCAGCTTTCAGCTATAGCACACTGACAGAAGACCCCAGCTCCATGGCAGGGGAAGAGGGTCCTGTGGTCCACTATCAGAGCCCCCTAAGTGCCTCCGAGGTTAGCATTAGTGGAAGGTTTTTCAGCAATTCAGCTCTGGAGTTAAGCACCTACTGCTAAAGTCTCACTTAAGCATTCCTTTTAATCCACCCCAAAGTGATTAGCAGCACACATTTGAATAGCAGTCAGCAGTCTTCAGCTGCAGAGACTTCTGAAAAATCCCCATGTGAGACCTCAAAAGAGCCAAGATATAAATATTTGACATAACGGGGAAAAAAAAAAAATCTTCTGGCCCAGCAATCATCGCTAGCAACTACCCAATTAATACACAAGTAACAGTTAAGATTAAATTTACATAGACAGATACACAGCTTTGGTAATATTTTAGTTGACTCACAAAGAAACTAAGTGTACCACAGAATTTTTTAAGAATACAAGGATACTGACTCTCCGAATTATTTTGCACTATTTGACAACTAACCTATGTAAAATAGGCTTTGGTTAGATATTGGGAAATGCATCACTTTGCATTCCTTTTAAAGCACACTAGTGGACGATCTCATGTGTGTAAACAAACACTGCTGGCTAGTCCTTAGTGATACTAACAGGAACCCCCATTAACCACCTGGAAAAAGAGAATGATTACCTGTTTAGACCCCATCAATTAGCACAAACACTTGAATGCTACATACTAAAAAGAAAGCAAAAATGCAAACAAAAAAGGAGGAGGGTGACCAGGATGTGAGGTGGACAGGACACTGTGCCTGTTACCACAAAGTAGTACTGCAACAAAATAGGATGTTAAATTAGTTTCAAGAGACTGCAGTGGTGCATGAAATTATTTCTTACGGCGTGCTGCATAGATCCATCCCCTGTGGGAACGCAAACCTCGTCCAGCGATAGCCATGGAAAAAGGACTGTTCCCAGGGCTTGTTCGAATCAAGATGCCTGAAGACACAGGGCATGTGAATTTCACTAACTGCTTTATTCCTGAACCACCAGTTTAAAATATCAATATTGGTGGGTTTAAGTTTAGATCAGCTTCCATGAATAATTGTCTGGATTTCTTTCCTGCAGCACAGACTGCCTGGCTAGATTTCCAATATATATTAGAACTTTAAATCATTTTCCATATTGCTACTGCATTGATGGGTCAGGCAAAAATGTATTTCTTCCACAGCCATAAAACAGCAGCAAAATGAAAGTCCATCTAGAAGAAGAGACCATATTAAAAAACCACCTCCCAGCAAACATTATGAATGTGTTTTTACGTTGTCTTATTGAAGGAAAAACCCACGTACGTGCCTTGTTCTTACTGCGTAGGCAGTGTTCTTTAGGGAGAAGCGGGCAGCTGCTTACAGGAACATTCACTGCTGAGGTCCATACCAACAGCCACCACCGATATCTCCCCAAAACAGCCCAACCACGATTTGCAACACTGGGGAGAGCTGCGTGCCCAAGGGGTGACCGCAGTGAGAGGCACGGGGTGATCTGAGCCAGGGGCATGGTGGTTCTGCTCCCCATCCTTCCTCACCTGCAGCCTTACCCACACCAACGTAAGGTCTCTTCACAATTAGTGTTCCTTTTTCTTTCTCTTTGTCATTAGGACTGCAACAGGCTCTCAAACACAAAGCTGGCAAAGGAGAGGCAAGGTTCATAGTGTGGTAGCACCCCACCACCTTAAAAATAAGACAGCTCAGCTGCACACAAGGGAATACACCTGTGCTCACATCTGATGGCACTGGGCTATGCTTGACTTCACATTCATCTGGATGCCAGCATGCCAACTTATGTTGCCTGGTACAGATGTACTCTTGCTTCTGGTCTGAACCCATGCTGTGCCAAGACTTACTTCTCTACAACATCTGGTATTGTGATTGCCAGGCAGTAATTGAGACCATTTTCCTTATTAAAGTCATTTTCAGCAATGTCACATACTCTCCTTTTTGTTCATATCTGGAGATAGGAGTGAAGACCTTTTTGGCACAGGTAAACATAACACACCCAAAAAACCAGATATAAATAGCTATTACTTCTAGGAACAGTTGTCACATTTAACAAAAAATATGACTTCTCAAATGAAGCAGGAAGAGAGAGTTGAAGCTTTTCTCCTCACAGACTGGACTATGCTGGAAGATAACCCAAGATACCCTCCTTTTTTCTAATTTTCCAATTCAATGGAAGGTTAAAACTGCCTGCAGGACAGTTGTTGATCAAATTTAAATCAAAGCAGAAAATGAGAGAGATGGAGAGGGAGGACATAGCACAGGCCCATCACACCGGGAGCTCATCAAACTTCAAATTCATCCCTTGAGGCCTCACATAAATTCTGGACAGTTGTTAACAACTTGAGGAGTAATGATCCCAGCTGTCTCAGTGCCACTTCTCTGTGTAGAAATTGAATTTTCTCAGTGAAGCAAAGGCCACTCTAAGGGAGAGGTTATCCAAATGGGATCTATACAGATAGGGTAAGTTAGATTGAGGGCAGCCCTAAGGCCAAGCCTAAGCAGCAGGTGCTTTGATGCCCAGTGTTCTTGCGTGGCTGTGTAAAAGTAGGGCACAGTATTAGCCTGGAGGTTGGGGAGCTGGGGGGAGGCAGTCCAGATGGCCATTTGGGTGAGAAACTTGTTTTAATGGATTAGGAAACAAGCCAGCAGAGCTTCACCACCCACTCCTGGTCAGTCAGAAATTGTCCAACAGCAAATAGAGCCCGGGGGAAAGGGGGGGGAAAAAAAAAAGAGACCAGAAGTGAAATGAAACAGAGGAGGAACAGGAGGCTCCTTGCCAAAACCTGACCAAGGTTTTGGGCCATATATCACTGCTTTCCCAAATCTACAAGAACTCAGAGCTAAATTGTGAAACTCGGGATTAAATCCACCTGTTAATGCAGATAAAGCTGATGACTCAAACCACAGTATCATAAAGCAGTGGAGTCACCAGTTACACTAATATTTTTACATGCTCTTATCTGTTTAGAATGATGTATGAAAACACAACAATCTCCAGCATGGCTAGACCTTGGGAGGCCCTTCACCATTACATTTAATTTAAAAGTTTTATAATGCTAATTAATAAACTCATCCACTTAATTACACTATATTATTATAACAGAGATAAACCTCTTGTTTGCAAAGGAAGGTCTAGGAAGATAGCAGTATGAAGTGACAAGCATGAGAGATTAATTCCTAAAATATTCCTTAACGTCTGACAAACTTTTAAACATTAAGACTGGCTAGACAGTAGATCAAATTGTGCTCAGCTTGGATATTTGCCAGGTAAAGACTCCTCATTATCCAACAGCCCATTTTCCAAATTTGAACTGGATGTGGTACGATTCTCCTTCAGTGAGCCACAGAAAACCTTCACTGAGCACAGTTTATTAAATAAGCTTTTCTAAATAGTTTTGTATTCTGAATATTTTCCTCATATGCACATGTCAACTTACAGATAACTAAAAAGGAAGAATAAATAACAGAAAACTATCCTGTCAGGGAGG
>NW_010263442.1:203905-212274 GCF_000690775.1 Eurypyga helias
CAAATCTACCTGCATTTAAACCTATTACAAAATTTTCAATTCATTGGAAACGTTTAGTCTACTCAACCTCATATTCACCATGAACACAAATGAACACAAAAGATACTGGCCCAAAACTATTTTTATTTTACTACTTCTTCCAAGAACTCAAAGCTGTTAATGCTGGATATTTGTGTGCACACACACAAAAAGCTGAAGCACTGTAGCATAACAAAGGCATACTACTCCACTAATGACTTTGCTCCTGAACTACCTCATAATATTTTTGGAAATTCAAGCCAAGTGTTGAAGTCACCCCATATAGGTGTAATACAGAGGACCTGACTATATTCCACTTTGGCTGTTGCTAAAGAGGAAACTTTTGAGCATCTCAGTGACATTGCTAAGGAAAGTAGAAAGTGTCTGGAATTACAACAGTAAGTCACAAAAACAAAGTGGGAAAGTAATTACTAACACATTTTAAAATAGGAATTTGACCAAAATTATATACAGCATATAATATTATGCAACATTACTTATTTTTCTCATTTTAGCAGGTTGTTCTCTAACCAGTTTAATTTACAGACTTTCTGACAGCACTGGGAGCATGCCTAGTCCTCACTGCAGTCCATAAAAATGGTACTGCTTATGTGGGAAACAAATACCAAGTGTGGAACTTGTTTTAAAATACTTGCCTAAAAAAGCCTTCCAGGCACAAGCAAATCCTCTACATCTTACATTGCTTTTCCCAAGAACGGATGGCAATCCCTCCTCTTCCATAACCAAGCCGGTATACAACAGCTTAATCCTAGAAGGACTGACCTCACCACCCAGGTTTTCACCACGAAAAGAGACTCTTTGCATTTATTTATAACAACAAACCAAAAACTCAGAAACCAAAATAAGAAAGCTGACAGTGTGGTGTGATGAAAACCAATGGAAAACCCCTGTTCATACAATTCTGTAAGAAACAACAATTACCGTTATTCAGAAATGTATGTGGAGACACAGGGATGCTGAGCAAGCTCACGCAAGTGGTAAGCATTAGGATTTAGACAGTCAATAAATATCAGGCTCCATTCAAAAACTAGCTTAGCATTAGCAAAGACCAAGCAAAGCTTTTCATAATGCTGCTCCACAGGATGTGTACAGATGCATATCTCAAGAAATCATAGATTTTTTTTCTCCATGACAAGCACTATGCTTCTGAGAGGAGGGTGACAAATTAGTTAAAAGCTCAAAGCAGACAGAGAATTGAAAAACGTTAAGATTCTTCAAGAACCTTTGTTAGAGCTTATGCCAGCAGCTCTGGCCAAACACAAGCACAATTAACCAAAGTGAATCTGCAAAAGCCTGCAGGGAAAATAAAAAGCAGCAGGTAGATAAGGCAATAGTAAGGGCTCATCAGATCTCATGTCTGAACTATGAGACAGCACGAAACATGATGGTCATGCAGCAGTGAGGAAGAAGCAAGATCACTGAGCAAAATGGAACATGAGAGCGCAAATGGGTACAGAAACACAATAAAAAACAGTTCAGTGAACCTACAGGTCTTTTCAAAACCCTGAGGATGTATCACATAGAACATAAGAAAACAAGGCATCTATATGTTAGCATACCCAAGAGGAAAGCAAAGCTGTAAGGAGATAACTAGTGATAGGACAACTGCAGATGTTCTCCCTTAAGGATAGCAATGACAGAGTGGGCATGTTCCCAGAAAACACTGTTAGCAGGGCTCTGGTTTGGCTGTGGGGAGGGGTGGTAGGCTTACTTAACAGCCCCCCCCTTTGATAACTGTATCATGGAGCCCATCCATGGTATCCAGAAAGAAAGGGTGGGGGGAGACAGCTATCTATACGTCCTTGAGCTATTAATGCAGAGAGAGAAGTTTGCAGAGCTCAGTAGTAACCACCTGACATAAAGGGAAACAGAATCATGCAGCAGTAAAAAAAAAAAAAAAAAACCAAAAACAAACAAAAAAAACCCCAACCAAAAAAACCCACACCAAACACCAGACTAAACAGCCTTCCAGCTAGCATGAATACCAAACCTCTTGGAACTGCTGATCTCCAGTGTGGCAACACCCAAATACAGATTTAGGGAAATTCATTAACAGAAAGAGTATTGCTAAGCTTTGCCAGAAGAGCACAGCATGAAGTAGGAACAGAAGAAATAGAATAACAAGTTAAGCCACACCACCCATTTCACTGAGAAAGGGCAGTTTGACAAACACACCGGTGCTGTTGCCCTCATGCCCCTCCCCAGGAGCCTCTCCCCTTATCATTCTGGGAATATGTTACACCAACACCTTCCCCACCTGCTCCAAATGCACAAGGAGACACCACCATACAAGAAACCCCCCAGACTGCAGTTGGCTTTCCAAAAGCAAAGGAAGGGGTTTGTCTTTTCTCCCAAGTGACAAGAGAAGAGGAAACACAGTGGGAAAGAGGCACCTCTAACGTGGATCTCCTCCCACCCCTCAATCTCCTTCCTTTACAAACGACAGCATTTTCAAAGCGGTGCTATTTATAAAGCAACAGTTACTAGAGAGTCTGCACTAACTGGATCCTGTCCCTCCACAGGTTTTCCAGCACTGACAGTGTTAGTATTCCTCTTGACCTTTTAATTTCAGAAAGGGAACATAACCTACAGCTCCAAAGAAATCAAGTAAAGTAACCACAAAACTAGTAGTTTCATCTAGTGCATCACAATGCACCACCAATACTGCAGTAAGTTTTCCCCTTTTTGGCAATGATTCACAAACAAAATTCAAGGCATTTACTGAGAAACAGAACATAAGTGAAGCGGGTAAGGATGAGAGGGAAGAGCAAATCCTAGAGTGCTGCTGAGTCTCCTCTATGCAGGGTCGCATGGCCTCCCCTCCATCACCCCCTCAGCCAGGTAGGAGCACGCTCTGCAGACAGGTCACAGCACACCTCTCTCAACCAGCATCTGCTGTGGGATGTCCTCGGGTCCACAGCCAAAATTGTACATCTAAGCAGCATTGCCTATTTAACAGAAATAATGAGACAGAGTATGCCACATTCCATACCCAGACGTAGTTCTGCAGAGGCCTCACTGGTCAATATGATCTTCAGAATTATAAATCAGTCACAGATATGTAAGACTGGGAAATTTTCCCCTTTCAGCAAAGAAAAAAAAAGGAAAAACAAGGACTACTCAGCACTGACTGCTCTCAGAAGCCAGAACTATAAAAACGCTACCAGCAGCACTGAAGATGATTTGAGCATACTTTGTATGGTGAGCAACTGCAGTAGAGAACACTTTGTTAGTGTGCTAGGGCCAGCCAGCTTCTCAGGAACCAATAAATTAAAATGTTCTTTCTGACAGCCACTGCACAGGCTTCTCAGCAGGGAAATGTTTGTTTGCTTAAACTGAATTTATTTCCTAGGCTCACTGGAGAAGGAGAAAACTTCTAGCTTTAAATGTACCCACCATATAGCATTCTGGTAAATATACACTGACTGGTGGTCAGTTCCTCCAATGTTTGTTGCAGGTGTCTTCAGAGCTACAAATATTTTGTCACACTTTGTTCTTTCCCCAGGGGCTCAGAAAAGGAGAATGTTATTCCAAACCACATTGCTACATTAGATATAAACAAGTCTTTCTAGCACTCAAGTTAGTTTGAGAAGTCCCATATTCTCTGTGCCTATATATTCCACAGGGACTTTTTACTGTTGGGCAAATGTTGTAAGTTAAAAAAAAACAAACAAAAAAAAACCCAGAACCCCGCAGAACCCCACCACTTTGTAATAAAGTTATTACTCAGTGTTTATATACTAGAGCCCTACTCCACAGCAAAATTTCTGAACAACAAGAGGAGAGAGGGGTCTCTGATTTTTCCTGAGTTTAGACTTACCTAATTAGTGAATCCCTGAAGCAAACAAAAAATAAAGCACTAGGCCAAGAAAGCTTTCCTTGATTTAGAAAGGGGTTGTGGGCCAAGGACTCAATACAGGGCCTCTTTTTGCAGGGTTCGCCAAAGATGCACAATTAAGAGGCACACAAGTGCCATCCCCCCGAGCACCATGCAGACCCTCTGGTGAGCAGGAGCCCCATCAGGAAAAGGGTGTATTGCTGCTCACTGAAACAGACCTCTAGAACTTTTAGTAAAACATGATTTAAAACAGGTATAAGTCTTAATTTCTTTTTCAATTTGATATTGGGTGAATCCTGCATGTCAAGTGATCAAAACACCGGATTATTCCACGGAAATTTTACCTTCTGTCTGCACTCCAGCCAAACTGTCAGCCTCGGTTGGCAGGATTCACCTCCTATAATATAGGCACATGGAGAATCGTTGTCTATGTATAAGCTAGTCACCGCAGGCAATCTTTATAATCCAGAGGGAGAAACAGGATTATTCAGAGGGAAGTTCACCTCAGACATACCTAACATTTATATATGAACGTGATCTTTAGATATACATTTCATGAGTATGTTTTTTCCCTAAACTCAGAATATGCCCAAACAGCCAGCCAGAAACTGGGTATGGTCAGAGGTGAAAGCAAAGAGACATCACATTAGAAGGTAACAATTTTCAAGAAGGTGGTTTTGAGTGGAGTATCTCCTTGAAACTCACACAGCACTTGGGTCAAAATGATTTAACAACACTGCAAGGAGCTTAATCTTCTCAAGCAAAGAGAAGATAGGGAGTGAGTCATCATTTAGCACCAGTTTGAATTAGATTATTCTACCCTAAGCTATTAATTCCTTACCTTCTGGAAAACAAACATATTCATGTTTGGAGGTCACCACCATACTCTGCATCCCCGAGAAACTTCACTAACAGCAATTCTGAAACAGTATTTCCCTACGTGACTGTAAATGGCTTTCACTGCACACTTAAATGATGTGAATTGTCCCTTCATGATGGTTCCTTCAGTTCTCATTCCAAATAAGTAGCATCTGGTGTGGTAGTTAGCAGGGGACTGATGTCCTTTTTTAATGAGTACCAGAAGAGACAGATACACAAAGCATGAGGAAATAGTGATTAACTTTCTGCTGCCCATACTCTCTCAGAGCTTAGTCGTATTTCTTTTAACGGTTACACACTCAAGCAAAAAGAACTGTGTATTTTTTGTGTGATGAGTTTGCCTCCTCTTAAACAAGAAACGAGGCACTTGAAGTTACATTCCAACATAAAATGAGAGGCAGAGAACTGATTAATCACAGGAAGGAGAATATTATTCCGGGAGAAAAAAAATTGTTCAGTGACTCACTGTCACTTGCCATGCCTAGCCAGGAAAAGTTGGCTGGAATAAAATAGCTACTAAGACCTAAAGCCAGATCAGCCTGAGCAAGCACTGAAAAGGCATAACAACTAGCCTGGCTTTTCAGACTGGGCAGAGGCAGCAGAGATGCTGCTGGCCCTTGCAAAACTCCAGTCTGGTGAGAAGAGCATCAGCTTTCCAGGGGAAATGCCTGATCTTCAGACTCGTACTTCACACTTTGGTAGCAGGGGCTGCATGCCCCAACACGGCAGCTCCACATACAGTTCACACTTGAAGTTCACTGTACTGATGAGGCTAGACCACCTCCCACTCATCGGGCTTTTATCAGGGTTATCTAGAGAAAGTACTCACCAGAAGAGACAGACTCACAGTTTCAGTCTCATTCAGTAAACCCAAGGGTTGCCTTGTAATGATTTCCAAAACATTAAGTCCCTAAAAGTCTGTCTTCTCTTGTTGCAGAGAGCAAAGAGTGCTTTTACATCTTCATCAAAAGCAGAAAATGTTTACAAGAATGAAGAAATGAGCCCAGGCTCCTCACTGCTGCACAGTACAAGCAGTACCACACCTTCCCACATAACAGAAGCAGAGGATTAGCATCAAAGACATACAACATTAATAGTCAACGCTTTCTGACTCAAATAAGTGACTCTAACAAAGTAACAATACTGAAATGATACCTTTTACCAGCAGCTAAGCTAACTCAAGTAATTTTATGCCGGATCCCTGCTCCTGCAGAGGGAGGGAAAACATTTGGACAGGTGAGAACTAATGACAACAAAGTTGCATCTGCTCAAACTATACCATTTTATGCCAGCCTTCTGCAATTTCATCCAGCTGTAAAGAAAGAATAACTCAAAAATCATGGCTCATTGAATCTGTTACAGTGGAAGGAGAATGAATGGACCCTTCCCCATTCATCATGACTATTTGCAAAGCAAATTGTGCTGAAAAAAAAATGGTTTATCAGATACCTCCAGCTGCGTGAGACCCTGCTGTGCCTACCCACTAAAAAGGCACCCACCAGCACATAACTGATCCAGAAAATCCTTTCCCTGATTCTCCAAACAGCATCTGCTCTTTCCCCCTTGCTTTCTCATCTCACTCTAAGATATCTCACTTCAAGCTGGCTTGGCCCACCCACTGTCAGCCTCCTCTGGAAGCAGCTGTATGTGGGAACAAGCCCCGGCATTATTCCTGGGGTCCAGCCCCACCAGGCTGGAGGCTGCTGACAGGGGTGCATTGTCTCACCATGACTGTCCATCCCTCCAGGTCTCCATTGTGATGGTTAGCACAGAATATGGTCTGAGTGACAATTGTTGTTCCATCACCTCCTCTGTATTTGGCACCGTCTGTTGTATGCATAGTTTGGAATTCGTGTAACTGTTTCCTTTCTCTCCCACTGATTTTGTTGTTGTTCTCATGTAGTGAATTTCTGCTACAAACTTTCACTTTCACCCACAATGTAGCTTACATTTTAAGTGAATGCAGTGTTCAGTTTGTAATAGACCTTTTTCCTTTACTTATGGCTTCTGATTACCAGAAAAACTTTAAATGCTTGTTGGTTGAACTCTTGTCTACCAAGACTATTAAGCATTTCATCCCTGGCCTATCACACTGGTTTAATAGCTGACATAAAACCAAGTGTCAGCTGTCGAGTCTGTATCACTACAGTTCACCTACGCAGCTAACTTGCTTTCTTACCTGGCTGTATGACCACGACCTGTGTTGAACGTAATTACTTAATGGCTAATAAGCAGCAAAGCACAAGTGGCTTAAAAGTCATGACCCCTAAAAAAGCTGTTATGCAAAAGCTTTAGAAGTGTCAGACAGTTAGCCAAGCACAAAATTAAAAAAATAAGGTCTTTGAGTAATTTATTGCTTTGCAACAGGATCTCTGCCTTTTAAAGATGTCTTCACCAACACACAACTTCACTTAGGAACCTGGGCAAGGAAGACATTATACTTTGTTCATAATAATTAATTTTCTTTTCATTATTAAATACATGCAAATGAGAAAGATGTAGATGCAGAACTGCATTTACACTGAATGCGTCACTGGTTCCATATAACACCTTGACACCAATGCTCAGGCTTTTCTATTTCTTCATAAAAATAATTATGCAAAGAAAGGCTGTCCTTACAGCTACTAGAGTACATTTCAGCTTGATCTGGAAAGAGCAAAATCATATTGACTGCAGTGAAACAACAGACAATCCTTTCCAAGCCTCAATCCATGTCTTTCATTGGGAACAGAAGCAGGACAGTTTCCATTCACCTAAACACCACTTGTTTCATGTCAACATGCAGCAGAAAAGCCACTAGGTTTTATGACACATGTGAAAAACAGACAGATAATTGATGAAAATAGTCTGTTTAATAAATATTCTCCTGCCAAGCGATGTGACTAATGCAGTGCTAGGAAAAAACACGTCACAACTTGGCACACCAGCTCAGATAAGGCCTACAAAATCTCTTTAAGTGACCCAATTCTATGATGCGCACTTGGGTTTAGTTTTTGAGGTGCTCTGCTAGGAAGAAGGATTAATCATTCGTGCCATTACATTACAGCAGCACAACAATGAACATGCTGAGGAGACAAGAGTTTACCAGGTGCTGGTTCTGCAGTTGGCCTGAATCCACCTTCAAACTCAGGTCAATCCAAGGTAAAGCAAAACACTAGCAGAAAGGGCAGCCTTTCTCCAAGTCATTAAAAGTAGGATTGCTTCAAGCCCAGAAATACGCCTTTTTAGAATTCTAAAAAAATTCTGGTTTGTCATTAGAAAAGTTACATCTATCTCCAGCCTCAAGCAGCGAGGCCTCACCTGGAGTAGTGTCCAGTTCCGGGCTCCTCAGCCCAAGAAGGACAAGAGCTACTGGAGAGGATCCAGCACAGGGCCACTGAGAGGATGAAGTGCCTGGAGCACCTTCTACATGAGGAAAGGCTGAAAGAGCTGGGTCTGTTTAGCCTGGAGGAGGCCGAGGGAGGATCTTATCAATGCTTATCAGTATCTAAAGCAGGTGGTGTGAGGAGGGTAGGGCCAGGCTGTTCTCAGTGGTGTGCAGTGACAGGACTAGGGGCAGTGGCCATAAACTGGAAAACAGAAGATTCAGCCTGAACATGAGCAAACCCTTATT
>NW_010263442.1:212295-219517 GCF_000690775.1 Eurypyga helias
GCTGCCCAGAGAGGGGGTGGAGTCTCCTTCTCTGGAGACTTTCCAAAGCCTCCTGGACTTGTTCCTGTGTGATCTCCTCTAGGTGATCCTGCTCTGGCAGGGGTCAGACTAGATGATGTCTAGAGGTCCCTTCCAACCCCTTCCACTCTGTGAATCTGAGTAAAGAGAAATGTCCTATTTCATGCTGGAAAAAAAATGTTGTTTATTTTCAAAAAACCCTAGAGGAACATGTGATTCATTGGTTGTTTACTTAAGCAAATTTTTAAGCCGCTAGAGATTCATCTACTGCTAATTCAAAAGTTGCCACAATTAATGCAAACATTTGTTCCAAAGCAGTATAGACTAATGGGGGATGGGGGGGGAGTGCAAGGTGGGGGTGGAGAACAAAACAACAAAAAAATTCAAAGACTCATGAAGCAGCAAACATCTTCTGGCAAACTAACAGATACTCATCTGTCCCTTATTTATGAAGTGCACTTTGCGTAACTTTTGAAAGCAAACAGAAATCACCACCACCCCGCAGGTAGCTGGTCAGGCAGAGGGATGTGAATTGTAAAGTTTGTAGGGCAAAAGCAGATTTATTTATTAAATTCAGAAACAGTACAACAGATTTCTGAATAGCCTGGTAAATAGTGCCATCCCTATGAACCAGGAGATAATCATGCATGTTTTTCAGTTTCAGACTCTGAAGGGTAGGACTTTATCACTGAACTCAAAAGGACCAGGCTGTCCTTTCATAGAAGTTTTCAAACCTTATCACTACCTTACTTTATCTCATGACCTCCCCTCAAAGATTCAGAATCATTGCAACAGCCCCTTCACAGCTCTGCTGCTCTGAGAAACTGCCTGTTTCGCCTACAGACAAGAATAATCCTCCCTCTGGGTGGGTTACAGCAAGGCCCCTGACCAGCGCACATCAAACACGCTGTCATGAGGAAAGGTCCCCATAGCCCAGATCCCACCGTCAGCACCAGGATCAAGCTGTGGCAGGTCAGACCGACACGGACAGGACACAGCACTGACCAACCCCATCACAGCAAAGCTCTTCAGCCTGACACCTCCCTCCTTCCCCACCCAACCGCTGCAAATTATGTGGCTCTGCTACTTCACCACAAGGAAATAAATGCCAACTTCCAAAAAAACCTCTTTTTGTTGTTGGTGGTGATGTTGCCATCTGGGGGAGGTACCGGGGAAGTAGTCTTCCTCCCAGACACCAGAGGCTGCTGAGGTATTTTCAGCTCGGCTCACCTCCCTAGGCCAGGGGAACAACCAACCCAGGCAGCCTTCTGTAATTTTTCAAGAGATCTTCTTAATCTTTTATGAAGACCTGCAAGTTCCAACCAACATGCCATACAAAAAAAGTGAATCAAGGCAACGGAGAGCAAGAAGAAAGAGTTTACAAAAAAGGACACATGAATCAGGAAAAAATCTGAAATAAATTTGGAAGTAGTATAGCTAGCAGTGTTAGATATCGAGAAGCTTTTTCTCAAGGCATAGAAGGGGACTCAGCCAAGGATGAAGAAAGATCATTTCAGAAAGGAATGAGAAATACAGCCACAGAGGATGGTAAAGCAATTCAAGCATTAAATGAATACTTACATGTTTACAACTGAGATGCCTAAAAATCTGTCAGATGACACTGGCTGTATATCTGCTATCATGAAAGAGTTCTGAAGCAGTTAAGGAAAGGCATTAAGCTAACTGGAGCAGTGGAAATGAAGGACAAGACCACTGGAGACCCTCAGCTATGTGACTGCTGTTGGACAGCCCGAGCCCATACCAGAGATATGGACTCAGCCTACTGACCTCGTGACGGTGCTCAGCACGGGCACTACTCTGTCCACTCGAGTCAGCGAAAGGGGTGGCCTGACATGAATTGATAGAAAATTTATATCAGATAGTAAATTCAACTATCCCCCTTAAAAAAAAGAAATAAATTGAACCCACCCCACCTTCAGTTAGCTTGACCATGTACAGAAACACCCAGGTGTGCAATATTCACGTTGATCAAACAGTACAATTTCAAAAGGGAAAATTCCACCCCATTCACAGTTGTAGGGGGTTGCATGAGTGTTGACACAGCAATGCTGCTTAAGCAGCTTAACTTTAAATAAAAATCTCAACACTCTTATTGCCTCCACATTTTTACACTATTGACTCAAATAACATGATTACAGTATGGAAAACAAGACAAACTTTAATAAAAACCAACAAAACTGATTTTCAGCTCCAACAGGCTCCAAGCTCAGAAGGAAAACTGAACTAATATGTAGTGAATAATTTAATTAATTTAGCCTCCTCCTGTTTGTGAACTGTCCAAGAACACTTGGCATTTTTCACGCATGCTCTTTATATGGAATTATTTACAAAATACCTTTTTCAAATAATTGTGAGATTTCAGATTGCTCACAAGCAGTTCATTGCGATTATGCAAGATTTAAAAAAAATAAGTTGGGCTGTTGTTGCTTTGCCTAGTGTATGGCATATTTTTCATTTCCCAGGTTGCCTACAAGTTAGTCTCAGAACTGAAGAGGTCTGTGTTCACCAGCCAAAAGTTCAGTTTTCATGCATTTCTCTAAATGTTAATTAAGAATTTGTATTTTTCCCCACACATTGTCCATAAAATTATTTAATAGGTGGCTGACAAAGTGTTTATACAAAGTATTTATTTTTTAAAAAATGGAAGCTATAGTTTCAGGTGCTTGTATCTATACACATTTTAGGTAACTCTTGGATAGAACAGTTCCTCATAGCATCCTGAAGACTGAGTACAGAAAATGCAGGTTCATGATTTCTTCCCCACCCAAGCAGAGCACCACCCCCTGAAGCCACGTGATCATTAGAGGGAACACAGCCCACAGCTACTGCTATATTGAAATTTACTGTATTAATACCTTTGTAGTCTTCCAGTTACATGTACCTATTTCAGTGGAACTTTCATATGACAAATTATATTTATACCAACAGTACATATGGGAGCAAAAACAAGAAACCACATAGTTCACCTAAACGAAAGCCTCCACCCCCAGAAAGCCTGCAAATATTTCAACATACTATCTGAAGTGGCACTGCGTGAAGGCTAAGAGAAGCCCCCAAGAAAACACAGCTTGATGATGTAGATCTTTGTTCCCCTGTGAGATGTCAGCCACATGGAAACCTGCCCCATCAACCTAACTCTGGAAAGCAATCCTACTGAACAGATCACTCTCTTCTTCCCTTTTGCTTAGGTTGCTAAGAATGAGATGCAGAAAAAAGAGGTGGGGGGAAGGAAGAGGTGCACCAGAAGGTTTCAACAAGCAAAAGGTTTGTTAAACTGTGCAGGATTCAGCCTGAAGCATCCCCACGTGTTTCACAAAATTACTCCTGGAAAGGTGTCCCGAGGTTTTTTTCAGGAAAATAAAGGTTTCCTGTAATCCTCAGATTCACAGAGCAACTAAATTTTTTTTTAATTGTGAAGCGTATATGTGGAAGATTCTTTACAATGAGGATCTAATCATCTTTACTGTAGTCCATGGGAGGAGAAAACTTGGAATTCCAGGCATGTTTCTACAAACAATATCTGTGGCAGTTCATGCCAACTCATACATTATTTTTATTCCCATGGTGCCCTCTCCTTAGTGCTAAGTTAGGTATTTCTTTAAAAAAGAATATTCCTCCTCTATAATTTCAGCTGTATTTCCAAAAGAAAAAAGGAGGCAGAAGGGTTCTGCATTTACTGAGAATGTAAGCTTCAAGTGAAGCACTTTCTCTAAATTACAATCTGCTTTGTCAAATATCTAGGCATCCTCAGCTGATCATGTTTTAAATAGGACTAGCTCCTTTTAACCAAATAACTCGAAAGCCTGGTTCAGAGTTATTTAAAGTGGTTGGTATTTTATGGCACCACAAATGCTGCACAGTGCAACTGCTGAGCTTTAAAAACACAGAAACTAGAAAGTGGGTACAAGAAACTACCATCTGTCCCTCTAAACAATTATCGTCCTGCCATCTGTCTATACACTAGATAATGTTTTTGCTGTCGGTAATATTTGATTGAAAAAGCGCTCTCTATGGATACTAAAAAGAGGAAACCATTTTGAGGGGGAAAAAGAAATACTGCTGATCATTCAAGTTTCTCTTTTCCACTAGTAAGCCTGCCTTGCACTGTTTTCTACTGTTAAACAATATGCAAAGGGTACACTGCAATGATATTGGACCCCTTAATAATAAAACACTGCTTCTCCACCATTATTCCATTATTTATAAAGTCCTTATTATGTTTAATATAAAAAGCATATGAAAAGCCTAAAACCAAATTCAAACTTGGTAAAGGATAAGGAAAAACTCTCTTTGAAATTTGCTTGGGACTTTCTTCCCCACTTTTGTTTCGCTTCATCCCAGAGCAGTCACCCAGCAGATGACCAGTTTAAGCCTTTCCGTGAACCTGGCAGCTACAGTTCTGTATCGGCCAACCTGGGCTGGGATTTAAGCAGCCAGAAAATCCCAAACACAGGAAGAAGAGAAAGCAGGGATTCCGTTGCAGATCCATAGACTACAGATGCTACCGCTTCTTAAGGTACTTCAGCTAGTCCAGTCCAGAAGGGCAATTCCATGGACACATCTGCCAAAAGGACTTCCACTTCCCGGTAATGTCTCTGGGAAAGACACCCCTGAGAGGTTTCTTGCCAGGCCGTTAGTTCCTCCCAACACTCTAGGTTTTGCCCTACACTTCGTAACCCTTTGAGATGAAAGGTGGTGTAGAAATGTACTGTCAGGTATTACATGACACGAAAAAGCCTCTAATATAATCTTGAATTCTAATATATCTGTCAGAATTACCTTTTGATTAGGTCACTGGTATCTTTATTGTAATTATGATTGTTAGTGCTACAGTATACTTACAAGGCCCACCCCCGCAACTCGCATCACCCAAGATCTTTCACCAAGACTCTAAAGTGTGACTAAGGGCTACATTCGGTTTTTAGGCTGTTGCAACTCCATCATATCTGACTCCTGCAGAGCCAAATGAATGCAGCAGCAGACACAATAACGGAACCAGCATCTGTTTAGGGTCTACTGATAATGAGATTTGTAAAATCTGCTGAATGTTATATTAAATAAATCAGCCTTCTTGTTGGGAAGGAAGAAAAGAAATAGGATTACAGGTTTCATTAAGAGGTTAATGCACTGGTTTTTTCATTTTCTATAACAATTAAACCCTTTAAGTGTGGCCAAAAAATAGTTTTGTGATCTAATGACAAAAAAAGTAACTACAATATTTCAGTCAACTTTGACAATCTTTAATTGGTAAAGGTCCAGTAGCAGCCCAGAGCTATTTCAAGTCAAGGACATATGAAAGGCAGGGACAGCTTCTCCAGCCTGTTCTGTCTTTTGAATGTGGTGGACACAGGGGCAATTATGGGGGTGTACTTTTTATTTGAACTTGGCTGGGGGAGGGGGGGAAGGATGGTTTTGGGAGAGGATGATAGCATTTAAGTGAGCATCATGTTTCATACAATTTAAGAGAATTAATAGTATGTTAACGGAATACATAAAGATTTCCAAAATATGCTGCGCATTAAGGATGGGAGTAAGTTTACAATGAATTAAAGCCCAAAAGGTTCCTATCTCCTGCTAATGCACCTACCATTATGGTGAAGGAGCACAGGCAGCTTGTGAATTGTGCTCTATAACACACAGCAAGCAAGTCAGAAAATCCCTACTTACAAAACACATAGTTACTACAGAAAAGCTGAATAAGCACCACTATTTCTTTCCAAATGGGCTTGAGTGCAGCAGATATTCCCTGGAATCTTATGACTATATCATAAAACTTGTCCTGTCCTGGAGACACAGAAAGCACCAATGTAGACTTAACATTAGGGGGGCAGGGGGGGAAGGGACAGGAGACAGCATAAAAAGGGCACATAGCAGCTGGATTCCCCGAGGCATGTATTTTATTCATAAGTGTAAGCTGCTGAATAATTCACATGAAGCAACGTGCAGCAGCAGTCAAAGAACCCCACACTGGTCATTCCTGGTCTTGGCTTTGCAGTGGTTGCACTGAGTTACTCCAACTCTGTCTTTCATAAATACTTCTACAGTGGAACCGAAAGCAGAGAGCTCAGCTGTTTTATTCCAGATCTGCAAAGTGATGATACCCTTTAGAAGAGTTACTGGGAAAGAATAATTCAGTGTAGCAAAGGCAGGTCTCCGTACAGTTTTCAACCAAGTGTCTTGAAATAGCACAAGCACAGTGTATTAGAAAGACATTCCCCAGCAGGCTCCAACTGCTTCGCATTCAGGGTGCTGAAAATTGACCAAGTGAGCCAACAAAGCTGAAGCCAACCAGCATGCCTAACCATATGGACCTAATTGACTGGCTTAATCTGCACCCTAATCCTGAACTGACCTGGAGAAAACCACATAATTCTCTGAAGCTGAACAAATAGGCTTAATCACCAGAGCTACCCATGAATCAATGCAAAAGAACACTAGTACCTTAACCAAGCCACTGGACAGCAGCTCCCATCACCAGAGTCATGAAGGTCAATCACTCTGTCAAAGCAAAGGGATTGACTCTTAGCTATGAGTGTCTGCAGTAAAACAAGCACCAACACCAAAATTTGCCTCAGGTTTTCAGGGCAAAAACTGGATTATAACACATAAACTATGCTACATTGATATACATAGCTTGCTTTACTATTTGGTGTTAGAGGCCAAATCCAGATTTGTTGGAGCACACCACGGCTCTCACACTGTCACAGCACTTGGATTTAGTTTCTACAGAAACTGCACAAAGACAACAGCAAGGTGCTAGACTATGCCTGGGCCCTGTGCTTCAGCTGCAACCCCAGTGCAGCAAGCAGCTCATATCCCCAGGTGTGGGCTTCAAGCACATCAGGGACCAGGCTGAGCAACTTGCTGAGGTCCCTGCAGGCTAAGTGACAATAAACAAGGAAAAGCTTCCAGCCCTGATCGGGATAGTATACTTGCTGTCAAAATTCCCAAAACTTCTAATGTATCTAACTACAAGTAAGTTCAAATCTAAGATTATACCAAGAAATTGAAATACAATTATATTCTGTTTGAACTATAGTGGAAGATTGAAGTGTTGAAACTAAGATGGAAAACACTTGTAGATAACTCAGTTGAAGTTTTTTTCATCACTAAATGCAAATTAATCATACTGGACATTTTTTGATAAGAACAGCAAGTCATATCTAAGTAGTTCAACTGAAAC
>NW_010263442.1:219527-235992 GCF_000690775.1 Eurypyga helias
TTTTAGCCGATTTCCAATATTTAGCCTCTAGGTCACAAACTATCAACTTCTTATTTCTGCACTCAAAGTCCAAGGCAATTAAAAAAAGAGAGAAGCATTTATGCAAATAAACCCTGTCTAACCTCATATCACAGCACAGTCCTCCAGGTTCCAAATCCAAATTCTACACGCCTTCCTCACACATGGCACTTATCTCACCACACCACAAGTAAGCATGCAGTGTGGTAGATAAACTTTTATAAGAGGATTATAAAATCTTTACATTTTGTCTTAGTGAAAGTAACAGCAAAGTTTGCTGCAAAGGTCCGGTCAGCAGGGCATTCCCCCTCCCCATCTCCCTGCAAATGAGGAAGTAGACTCATCAATGCCTCGACCCTCCTCACAGCCCCCAGTTTTCCTTCAGACACATGCCTCTAATTCTTCCAAGCAGAAATCTAATCAAGGGGACACTGTGCACAGAAAAGCAGATTGGCAACACAAAGAGTTGACCAAGCTAATAGCACAACTACAGAGCAAGATAAAACCAGCCTCTCAAGTACGGAAACAGGAATTAAAAAGGGATAAAGAATGTTTTTTCACCTGATGCTTGTCTTTAGAGACATTATTTTCAAAATCTCTTGGAAAGAAAAGGAAGCTTGGGGATAACGCCAACAGCTATAGAAATGCTGGTCTATACAGCCTGAGAGACCAGACCACATACCATGGCACTCCACGTGCAATAGCTGGGCTGGAAAGTCCCTGTGCAGCACTGAGAAAGATCTCTAAGGCCTTTATTTTGGCTTAGCACCACCACTTGCAGGGGATTCACTCTGCCTAAACAGCTTCAACATAACTCTCCTCGGCCAGTGAAATCAGCTCCCTGAATTCATGACTGCAAGAAAAAAAAATTGCTCCCAAGTTCCCTGTGAGGTTTGTGAGGGACCCTAAGGAGGCTATTTCAAGAATCCTGTCTTATTGCTCATGTACAGTTAGCCAACATGATTGAGAATAGCTAATTATGATTAGCTTTGAATGCAGGGTCCTTCTCTTCATTTCTCTAAGGAGACACCTACGTTGAAGCCCGAGCTAGCTAGAGAGACCATTACTGACTGCAGCGAGGTCTACCATGTCCCCCCCCCCGGCCCTTCCTAGCAGCAGAAAGGCTGTGAAAGATGCAAGTCTAAAGCAAGGGGCAGATACAGAGTGAGACCCCAGTGAGACCCTGGGCCCCTCCACAGCCAGGCCATACAAATACTTTTGAGAATGCTCATAAGTTCATAGGAAAGCATGCATTAGCCATAATTTTTACATTTTAACTACAAATGGTACAATGCATTACGAGCGCCAGAAGGAAAATAAAGTGAGGGTTAGCTTTGATGCTTTCTCATAGACTTAAATCCCTAGATACAGTCCTGAAATAGGGGCTAGCTTTTTTTTTTTTCCCCTCACTGACACTTGTGCTGAAAACCATGAAGTATTTGGAGGTGACATGATGTAGTAGCGAGACTCCTGTCTGCAGTCTGTCCTCACGTAGACCGAGGTCAGCCAGCAGCTTATGGGAAGCACTTGCTTTCCCCATAAAGGTCATCATTGTCAGTTTTCCTGTCCAGCAATCTCCTGTGCATTCCTACAGGTACAGGTTTCGGAGATGAATCTCCTACAGAGCACCTTGCATCCACTAGGTAACCATCCAGATTCCCAAGAGATTCAACCTGTAAGTGCAGCTGACTTTCAAATGAAAGGGGATTAGGACAAGTACTAGACATTTTCCACTCCCTCTCCATTGTCACCCCATGCTAATTACGATAAGCAAAGCATTATATTATGATATAATTCAGATAAGGAAAGGATTTATGATATTATAACAGAAGGTATTTAAAGGTCCTAACTTTTTTTTGTTCCAATCTCTCTCAGAAGTAGAGAATGAAAAATCAAAAAGCCAACGTTATTTTAAGAAGTCATAAGTTATTGGACTCTGCTGCCCAGTACAATGAACAATTAATTCCCAGTTCGTGTCAGTTGTGGATAAGACTTTAACGTAATATAGCAACTCAGCATAATTAAAAATACACCACAAAGGACATTCACCTCTAAAAATAGTTACATAAGAAAACTGGACAAAGTCAATCTGAAAATAGATGGAGGGAAAGGAAGAGAAGCAAAACAGATTTAGGGAAAATCATCTTTGATGCCAGGAATGAGTGCATTATTTCAAGTTCATATAGCATTTTTAATAAATATATAACTGAAGCATGCAATAGCACATTAATCCAGTCAGAGTACCCAGCCCAAATCACTTATTTTAAACCGTAAACAGCAGGCATTCCAGCACTCTCCTTCCTGATCCTCACAATAGGTTCAGTCATGCAAGGTACTGAGAACTCCGGCATTAACAAATAAAGGCTCTCTGTGTGCATTAAAGATACGAGTTAGCCTTGCCCGCTGGATTTAGCCTTTAAACTTCACAAAAAAACCCTCCCTGCTGCTTTACTGGGATAATTCAAACCAGCTCTGAACTCACACCGTGAATTTTGATATCATTAAAAGAAAACCAAGCCCACTTTCCTGAAGTTAAGCAGATGCTCAGGTGTTGTGCCGGTTCAGTGCCACAGCACCCAGCACTTTGGATGTTCACACATAAGTGCACTTCCCACGTATTCACTGTGATTGCTATAACAGTACATACAGGTAAGTACAGTACGTGTATTTATTGTGCAGATTGATGGGAAAGTGATGATATACTGTTGAAGTTTAAATTTAAACTCCTTGCTGACCCACGAGAATGATGCCTTGTTTGAGAGAATCAAGTGTTAAAAACTAGTTTTAAGGAATTGATTCACTTTTTCTCCAAAGCAGAGGTGCTGCAGATTTTAGCGAATGTCAGAAAATGCCTGTGTTAATACCATTTGGACAGGATTTTACAAGATTTTCTTCCAAATCCTACCAGCAATTGCAAATAAATATGAGAGAAATGTTGTTTCATGAGTTTGCCCAACACCTCCTTGCTGTTCAACTAGACCAAATCAATACTGGCCAAGGAATGCACATCTAGGTGCACAGCATTCATAGTACTCTATGACTACTACAGTAATAGTATCATATGATTCTGTAGGGGGGATAGAGGGATTTATTTGTTTAAAAAAATCATAGGGAAAAAAGACTTGCAGTAATAAAAAAAAGGGGCAGGGGAAGGAATATTAATATAAGCTGTGCTGATATATTGGTAGTTGCTGCGATGTGCTACTGGTAAGTAATGAAGACCAAAAAAAACCCACCAACCACAGGACATACCCTGAATTAATACCTAGAGCACAGAGATGGTCAGTGCAGATGACAAACATGATTCTTCTCCACTCGTACTGTAAAGTAGAGGTGTGTATTCTCTGTGCTGTCCAAAATATGGGGGGTTGAAGATAGTTGCTGCCAAATTTAAACATGTAACTAAAATAGGCAACTGTAAAATATGCAGAAATAACTGAAAGGACTCCATACCTAATGGCAGAAAGTTATCCTGGTTTTAACACTGTTCTAAGACTTCAGAGGAAATGCTGGAACATACACTTCTTTGGAAAACATCTGTGCAAATCCCAAAACTATGAAGAAAATTACTCCTTTTTTTTTTCTCCCCTCCTTTGGCATTCATATACCAAAAGATACGCTGAGTGTCTAAATATCTGGACTCATCCTGTCTTTTAAAAAAAAAACCACCAAACTTATTCAACTTACAGCTGTGAATATTTCCATGAAATGTACATTTCTTTTATGGCTTCCTTCCTGAAAACAAGTCACTTGAATCTCAAGTTTAGAATGAGGATTGTTTGGTTCACAGTGATTAAA
This sequence comes from Eurypyga helias, assembly GCF_000690775.1. Classification (NCBI taxonomy): domain Eukaryota; kingdom Metazoa; phylum Chordata; class Aves; order Eurypygiformes; family Eurypygidae; genus Eurypyga; species Eurypyga helias. The sequence goes on from NW_010263442.1 coordinate 223,344, forward strand.
ACCAGCAAGAACAGTGAAAGTGTTTGCATGCCAAGTCTGTGCAATTTTCTTGCAAAATCCTTAGGTGTCCAAGTCAGAGGGATTTAATTTTCACGGATGCCAAACAGCCTCTTACAGGCTTCCTCTGTGTGCCCTAGCGCTAGGATAGCTTAGCTCTGGTGGGGAGAGAAAAGAGCTGAGAGGCGAGGAGTTAAACTTCCTCCAGTGCAGATACCTCAACAAATATTCAGTGATTTCCTCATACAAGCAACTTTCTCAAATACATAATGAAATAAAAAACTATTTCGTACAGCTCTACTGAGAGTCTAACCCCTGTAACGTTGCCAGTGTGAGACCACACGCACTCTGAAGTGCCAAGTGAATATTTCAATGACTTGCCTATCGAGAATATTAAAAAAATAAATACCCTTATGGGATACAGGACTGCCATTAACTCACTATAAAGACATACATTGACTGTAATAGACAAAGTGTGCACCAAAAAAGCAGTCCAGATTTTCACCTCTATGTATTTTAGCATCCATAAGAAAGGTTAAGCTTTGGAAAGATCTTATTGAATCTTGTAAATACTGCTTCACCTCCATAGTGTAAAAACTCATTTTCTCTCCTCTACTGATATGGATCTATTGAGGCTATTGAAGGGATTGAAGTCCAGCCATATAAACCGAGCAAACAGAACTGGTGGAGGTGCCGATAGGTCCGTCAAAGATCTTGTGGCCTTTGCAGAGTAAAATAGTCCGGACTTAGGTCAGTGAGTATGTTACTATTTGAGGAACTATCTTAAAAGGGCATATGCTAGTGGAAAATTGAACTGTCTCTAGCTCAGTGTATATCTTGAATGAAATGACCTAGTCACAGTATTTATAATTTGTGCACTAGGACTTGATCCAAAGCCCATTCAAGTCATCAGAAAGGCTCTCATTGCGGACTTTGGATTAGGTGGTAATTGGGTTTATTCAGTTTGATTTTTCTTCCAGAGCAACAAACTGCATCTTTATCCACCAAATACCACCTCTACCACTATTGTAATCTTTGCTTAAAAACAGAATTCAGCTGCCTCAGCATGAGACATTTGAAACAGATTTGTTTGTTTCTGTGTGTAACATGGCAAATATTTTCATCTTTGCAACTACTAGCTGACTGAAATTTCACAAAAATGAGGTTAAGATATTTTCATACGAAAATCCTTCCTATTAGATTCTAGAGAAACAGGTTTATATTATGCATCTCAGGACTAAGACATTAAACGAAGTGGGTAAGCAAGGTGATTAGTTAATTACCAAAAGTATCAAAAGGAACAATAAAGGCTTGCAGATTAAACAATACTGTGTTGCAAACATCTACTTAAAGCACTTCAGCTTTCAGGAAACCTCTGACAATGTCACAGAGTTTACAGTGGGCCAGAGGAGATCAGTCCACCACCAAGACCGCACGCAGGTTGGATAGATTTGCTGGCTGCCCAATGGTTCAGTCAGCACAGCAAGAAGGAACCCAGACATGGCTTCTCACCTGCCGCAGAAAATCTCTGTGCCCTCACAGACCAAGGCTACCACAGCGTAAAGAGAACTGCAGCTTAGTGTAGAAAGCAGAAGAGGGCACATGGGAAAGGAAAGGAATAAAAACGCTTCCTGCTGTTACCTGTAGAGCAGCAGGTTTATCCACTGCCCCTGACATGCCCCTCTGCATAACACCACACTATGCCGAAAACAAGCACAATCCCAGTCAGCATGGCATCAGAAAAATTCCTGGAAAAACCTGTCTGAAGTCATCACTAAACAGTGAATCCCAGTCTGCCGTAATGACAAACCAACATCTTTAGCAAGAGGGGTGGGGTTTTTTGGGTTTGTTTTTCTTGGGGTTTTGTTTGTTTTTTTACACAAATGACTGGAACTTCATATTGAACTTGGTAACCGTCCCCTGGACTGGGTCACAGAGCCCCAGCAGCCGCAGACATCCTATCATGTTTGCTTACAGAGGGATACAGCCCTTACTCACCAGAGAGGTCATGTGAACAAAAAGTTAATGCATTCTTTCCAACCAATAAAAACATTGTTTAAGAAGAATTCAAGAGTTAAGGGCTGATTAAGTTCAAGGTGCTAGTATGAAAGACAAAACCAATGTGATGTAAAAACCTTTTAATTATGTGTACATATTTTTCTCCCACTTTTATTCCATTACTTTTTTGGAATATAGGACATTTTAGGGCCCTCTACAGAAAACTGAAACCTTTGCCTCAAAAGATGATTTGCATTTTCAGCAATATAAATATATTTATGTGTAGAAATATAATATTCTTATGTCCTAGCAAAAGATACAACTGATGCAGCTATAAGAGAAAAACTGAGATATTGGCTATTACCACTGTCCCTCTAATCAAGAGTTTCAAATCCACCCTCATCCCGCACTTCCATAGTGGAAAAGTCGCTGTTTATTTTTTCAGTGCAGGCTCACATGCCCTCTGGCTACTGGAATACAAACACTAAAGCAGATGTAGTGTTAATTTAATTCTGTAGCAACTTTTCACTGGTGCAGGAGCAACATCAAAGACACTCTAAGAATACCAAATTACAGCCATCCATCATGCTTGTTGCACCACCCCGTCCACATGGCTTAACCAATATCAATGAGGATTTAACTGTCACCAGGAAGTGGAAGCACTGCTGTCGCAGGCCTAAAATTAGAGTAGATTTGAGTAAATTGAATGATTATTAGAGAGGGGACATTAACACAAGCTTCAGTCCAGCAAATTTGAAGCCTGTAATCAATCTTCACCACGTAATCAACACCCATTTGTCACTGAAAATATTGATGCTTTGTTAGATTACAGTAGAATACCAAAAAGCTCCTAACTTTATTAACGTGAAAGTACTAAGCAAATCAAGTCTAATTGAGGAGAGCAGCTACCGTGGCTACATACTTGCTTTGTCATTTGATCTGCAAGCCTCTGCATCCCCAGACGCAGAGCATACAGCGTACCTGTCCTTTGAGGAAAGCTGGCAGTGTCACAGCTCTGAAGCCTGCAGTCTGCGTTTTCTGAGTACCTCTACTTTTATAAATACAGAGGTAATTTTTTAGGAAAGTTTTATAGATAGGTAGGTAATATTAAGAGCAATTAACAAAAATGATAAACATGTTAAAATACTTGAAGCCACGTAAGGTAAGTCACTTCACATCGCCCGAAGCCTGCGGCGAATCGCACACTCGTTACAACTGCTGAAGCTCTGTGTCAGCGACTCAGCCCAACAAAACACTGCACGTCATCCCTGGTGTACAAGGGGGTACCCTGGTACCTTTGTAAGTCTCCTGCTAATTTCACCGCAGGTTTGTAGCGCCCTGTGCCCCAGTCTGACCTGTGGTCACAAGTGTGGAGGAGGACCCGTTGCCAGTGGGTGGCATTGGAAAAAGAAGCCAACTGCTTCAGAGCCAAGGAAGTCCTCTGGGACAGAGCCACAGAGGAAAAGTGTTTCCTGACAGGACCCGCAGCCATGGAGGGCCCACGCTGGAGCAGAACGTGTGAGGAGGAAGGAGTGGCAGAGCAGAGCCGGTACAGATGGACCACAACCCCCCCATCCCCACCTTCTGCACCGCAGGAGGCAAGGGGAGGTAGAGGGGTGGGAAGTGAAGTCATCTGTGGGTGGGAATGAACTGGGGAGGGAAGGTGCTCTATGTTTTTTGTCTTTGTTTCTACCATCCAACTCTAGTTCAAACTGGCAATAAACTAAATTGATCTGCCCCAAGTCAAGCCTGTTTCACGTATGGCAGTAACTGTTACGCAATCTCTGCCTTTGTCTCAGAGACACTTTTTCATCTTATTTTGTCCTCCACCCTGATGGAGGGAGGGAGGAGAGAAAGGGGGTGAGAGCACAGCTGGGTGGGCAGCCAGACAAGGTCAACCCACCACAGCTATCTTGTAAAAATCCCCATGCCTATTGCTTAAGGATGGAGAATCTGAAAATGAGAGAAAACTGGAATGAAGGGAAGCACAAGTTCTGAGTGTTCACCATCATCCAGCGAGGGACTTCAGAAATTACTTTATAAGGTTTGATAAAATGAAGCTACAACTTTCAGAAACAACATAAAACCACTCACACACAGAGGCAACTAGGATCTTTGGGTTTGTTGTTCGGTTGGTTTTTTTTGAAACCACCCACCCATCCAACCCACTCTGCACACAGACAACCGTCTGAAATTCATACGGAATTCTTCAGTCTTTGCTGATGGAAAAAAAGCATTATGAAGCCATGTATTTATCAAGCCCTAAAATAGCTGGGAAGTATTATCCCAGTGCACGTAAACAATGCAAAGCAAAGAGCAATCACAATTTAAACTTCAGTTTAAGTTTCACTTATATTTGGAGTTGGCTGAGTTATACCACTGCAGAAATCATGACTGTCATAGTGACTGCAAAAGTAACGTTTCATCAGATAAGCCTACCATCTTCAAAAGGAAGAAGAGTAATTACAAAAATCAATTTTCTACTCATTACAGAAAGCATAAGGATCACTGAAGATGGCTATAACTGCAATGGTGCTTTCGGTACTTTATACAACTCCTCAGTTGTTCTCTGTGGACTGTCACATACAAGACCATGAGCAAATGAAGAACACAAAAATAAACAAAACTGTTGAAAAAACACATTTATTTATAAGACATGAAAATACAGACAAAAACCCCATAAGTGGTTGCTACAGAAACAGCCAGAGTGTATCACAGTATCAACCACAGTTATTCCTAGAGATCACTTAACTGAGACAGCAAATGAAATAGACCTCCTCCCCCCAGGAGAACAACGACGACACAGCGCAGTAAGACAAAATCTTTGTGCACTGCCAACAATACATTAGTTCCTCTTTTAAATGAGAAAACAATTACAGACTTGGCTGAGAAGTAAACTTTTTGCTCACCCACTGCGGCTACTAATACTTCAAAATCCTGGAAGCATTGATGTGATTTTCATAAATGTTTGTCAGCAGACAGCAGAAAGACAACAATAAAGCTGATTTAGAAATATTTGAAACATAAAAGTGTAGCTAAATCAAATGCTTTAAACTTTTGAAAATATAGTTAGAAGTAATAATTCCAACATTATCTTTCAGAGACATCCCTCTAACCGCAAATAAACAGAAAATCAGTATAAACATTTTCTAACTGCTCATGTTCCTGATGGTGTAATGAATTGTGGTACAGATAAATCATTAATTTGGAAGATGAAAAACAATTTCAGTCACTTTCCTCATCTATGAAAAAAATTTTACAATTAGAGAACGTAATTCATTTTATCAGTCTTGAATGCACAGAAAGTTGAGGCATGCTCCAGAGGATGATTATTTCTATATCCTACTATCCAATTATTTCTATATCTTGCAGTTAAAAAAAAAAAAATGTTTTCTGAGTGCTAAGAATTCTTTTTGAACCCACACTGCAAAGGAGGAACTATAGACAGAATTTTTCTGTGAATATTTGTATTCTAGTGATTATTTTTACTTTCCTTCACAATATTATTCAATGACCTTCTTCTAATGAAATACGAAGTGGTGGCTTTTCAGAAACGGTAAGCAGTCTTAAGGAGCTGCAGCTTCCAACAATTACAGAAGAATCATTTGCAAGAGAGTTACTGCACAGAATCATGAATGTGCTCCTGAAGTCTTACAGCGGAATACAGTCCCATGCTCACCTTCAAGTTCCAGTTCTCCATCTTAAGACATATAGAACTTATTTTAGTTTACCATAAGTGCAGGAAGAAAAGCTTTTCTTTTGTAAGCAGGCAGAAGAACCGTCTGCTGTTTTGATTGTTTAAGAACTCTGATCATACTTCATTCCAGTTGTACCTACACAGAGCTCTATTAATTGATTAATAAAGCAAAGACATATGAAAACAGACTGATTGCTAAGTGACTCTTTACATAAAGAGTCTTTACTCTTTAAATTTATTGCAGATTACTACATATCTTTACATATGTTTAAATTTATTGCAGATTACTACATGAGAAAAATATACGACATACTAATGGGTATCAAATTTCCCTAAAATGCCCCTAAAAATATGATACTGTCCCTTGAGTGGTTGGCTCTTTCTCCACCCCACCCAAGAAATATGATCAACTACTTCATGATAATACGTAGCATTCAGTGGAAATAAGATTCAGGCTCAATACAAACATAATATTCATTGTCTTTTTGGCTTGCATTCATAAAATCATTAGTAATAAACTCATAAAAAGCTTCAGACTTATCAAAGTCACATTAGAGCCAGGTCACAATCTGACAGAGGACATGAAAGAAACCCTAGTGACAGTCTAACATATGAAAGCAGTTCTAGAGACTGAATGCCTATCTTCTGTCATCTCTCCATCAGAAGACCGCAGTACTCTGCAAGGCTCAGACCAGAACAGAGGCAAAATCCCTTCCTTAGTGCTCTGCTCCAAAGTAAAAATGGAAGCAGATAAGCCCTTGCAGCAGACCAGTTAAAAAGCAGGCTCTTACACCTACTTCAAACACAGGTGTTCAACTGGACATCAGAGACTTCATTTGGCACAAACATTGGCTAGACCTCTAACAGCTTCTGGCTGGAGGGTTTTTGTGCTGGTTTCAGTCAGGGGTGAGCCCAGAGAATTGTTTCAATTCATGATACATCAAGCTGAGTGGTCGCACACCTCCCACACACGCAGCACCAGGAGCCAGAGGGTTTTGGGTTTTATTAGCCCTGGGGTGGGGAGCAGGTAGAGGAACTGTTGGTACTGAATTGCCAGACAGGGCTAAACCACGACAGTCTTACTTTTGTGCTGGTTTCAGTCAGGGGTGAGCCCAGAGAATTGTTTCAATTCATGATACATCAAGCTGAGTGGTCGCACACCTCCCACACACGCAGCACCAGGAGCCAGAGGGTTTTGGGTTTTATTAGCCCTGGGGTGGGGAGCAGGTAGAGGAACTGTTGGTACTGAATTGCCAGACAGGGCTAAACCACGACAGTCTTACTATCCCAAAGCAGAGCAGTCCAAAGCCGACACGTGCCTTGCTCCACGACTGGATGGAGGACGCAAAGCCAATGAGAACAGCTGTACAGGCATTTCATCTTTCTGCAGCAATGCATTTTCCTCAAGGACACCGTCACTTTTCCCCTTGGCAATCAGCCTCCATATGCACTTCTTCCATTTCCAGACCAGCCCATCATCCTGTTTTGCCAAGCTAGCAGTGCTTTACCACCAACAGCAAGCACATACAAACAGTGTCTGGTTCTCTGAGCAGGCTGACACCAAGAAGGGGCAGTAGTAAAGGATGTTCAGAGCTTTATCATAAAGAAGGAGATAAGAGAACAGTATATGAAGAACAAAAAATAACACCTCACAAGGGAAATTTTACCACATGCTAATCATCCCTCTGAGATTTAACAGAGCAGAAATTGTAGCCAAGTTCCTTTAGTGTCTTCAAAGTGCGATTATCCTTGGGAAACACCATTACCTGAAATTGCTTAAAATATTTTTTCTTTCCTCAAGATCCCAGAGAAAGTAATAATAATGTGTTTGTACTAATAGGAAAAAAAAACCCTTGGCAATGTGGTCTGGAGAGATATATGGCCAAACAACCGTCAGCAATGAACTGTGCAGGTCTGAAAGCAAATTCTGCATTGAATACAGATTATTTACTGGCCTCACTGTGCATGAGCATTAATTATTTTCAAAGGTGAAGTGATGTCACATTTATGCACAGCCAGACCTTTTTCCCCAGAAAGATCTAAGGTGATACCTGATAGAAGAATTAGAAAGATTTGCTCAGAACTATGATATTTGGCTCTGGGGATTAGCTTGTTCTGTCCACCAGTACAGATAGATAATTCTATTGTTAAGACAGGGTATGATGCAGATTTGTGCTGAAGATTTACATGTTCATCTGAATAGAGTTAATATCCAGCTTCCCTGCTCTGTTTATAATATTCTTGTCAGATTTAACACCAATGATCAAAAAAAAATTACTAAATATCTAACTGAAAAAAGCCAGTGATGTACAGGAAGTACCATGAGCAAAATAAAGTTACAACTGCAACAGAGAAAAGCAGAACACTGACCCGGCATTTCCCTTCCTTACAATTACTAGGCAGTGACCCAGAATAAAGTCACAGAAAATACACGTTATCTCTTCAGTGAGGAGCAGACTGCACGAATAAAATCCTCTTTGGGTCAGCACACCCTTCCAGTAGGGGAGAGGCCGAGTGACCTTAACCACTCCTGAGAGTTATAGCTCCCTCCCCTTGGAGGAGGAGACACATTTAATTTGTCTACAACAATGTGTAACTGAAGAGACTGGAGTAGACAACACATCTTGTCTAACCTCCATTTTAGGGCAAAACCTAGATGTTCAGTTCCTCCACCCACCTGCAGGATGCCTGGTTTCCATGAAGAGGGAACCTGAAGTGTGCAGATTGAAAGGGAGCTGAAAGGAAGCTTCCCAGTCCCCAGACTTGGCGCTCCAGAGACCATGGCCCCAACTCGCAAGTGGCAGACATGGTTCTCATGTACTTCCAATAACTGTGCACCTTCACCTCTCACCAGAATAACACTCTGCCCTGACATCCGTCCCTCAAATACATCAGCTTTCTTCTACATCTTGTTCCTCCACCAAAGAAGTCAGTAGGTAAACAAAGTTTATCCACATAAATTACATCAGCTACACTCAAAACCCAGAGAGCTGTCCCAGACCAAGTGCCAGCCACCCAGTAGGAAAGATGCAAGAAGCTCATTTTCCTTCATCTTGTTGCCCAAGTGTTCAGAGTAAAACATAGCAGCAACCTCTTCTACTAATCGCCTATTAATGGTTTTCAATTACATTAAAAAAACCAAAGTGTTTTAAAAATGTTTAACCCATTATAATCCCAGCAGGAGAAATACAAAAGCTAATAAAAGAAGTTAATTCAAAAGGTTTATGAAGAGCTGCCCAGTATGGTTCCTACAGAAATCTGCTCTTTTCAGAAATCTTCAGCTCCAACAAACACGGAATAGAAAACTTTGACAAGAGACCATTCGGAGCTGCCTTCTGAATAAAACAAATTTGTATGTGAAGATGGAACTACATCACACATAGGCACATTTAAAACACTCTGCACCCATCTTTGCCTGTTTAAGTTGACTTGCACACATTTTTAGACTCCGGGGAACCCCAAAAGAAAGGATATAAGTAGACGGGCTGAGGCTACAGCCAGAAATTGAGCAGTTGCTGAGAAGGTTTTGAGGAGGCTGCTCAGCACTGCGACATCTCAGCTCTGTTCCAGTCCTGCCACCACCTCCCCAGACACCTCCACTGCTAAAGGAGGGTGCAGGGAGGTTCTGCTGCAAAACCGTGGGAGAAAGCCTTCTTCAGTCAAGCCAAGAATTTCTGGTTAGCTTCTATAAGACATCTAGTATGCATTTCAGGAGAAATTTCATTTCTTACTAAGTCACAGTACACTAGGCCTTCTCTGCTGCTGCGACCAGTACGCTCATTAGTTTTGCCAGTGCTGCTGTTACTCTTGCACACCTTAAAGAGATTTCTGATTTTATTGCTCATGGGGCAGGCAGTGACATTTGGAGGGGAACAGCTCTGCTCTACTATTTCTTTTCTGTTCACTTAACTTTGAAGACTGCTTCTATCAAAGAAGAGTCTTCCTTACCTGTTACCTGTTTCTTGACTGCACCAGCACGACCTAAAACCAAGCTGGGTGCAAGAAGTGGTTTGGATTTGTGGCTAAATGATAAACCTTTAGAGAGGAGTGTTAAAAACCAAAGCACTACCAAAATCCCCCCGTTCTACTGAGAAAACAGCCGTTACAGTACAGAGAGACATCAGGACCAGATAAGGCACAATTGGTCATTTTTTCTTGCTGAAGGAGAAATACAAGTTAGGCAAGCTGGGAAATGCCTGGCTACGAGATTGCGGGACAAGGCTGGGAAGAATGTGACTGGGACAAAAGAGCCTCACCTCAAAATCTCTGGATAAATACCATGGCAAATGTCTCACATCTAAGAAACGAGACACTTAAGGCTGACCATCCCGCCATCAGATACCACTAACAGAAAACGGTGTGCCTGGGAGCAGGCCAGCATAAGGACTGACTGCGTTCTCTATTGCACATGCACCACAGCAGGTGAACTGCTCCACTTCCGAATGTATGGGGACACAGAGGAGACAACCCAAAGCCCTGCTTCCAATACCAGAATGGGTTGTTGCTGTTTTCCCATTCTCCAAACAGGTGTTAAGTAAATGCAAAAGCACTTGGCAAAGTAGCCAGAGCACACATCCACAGCACCCAAACTACCTTCTGGAAAATGACATTCCTTGATAGTCATTTATTTTATTACAAAAAGCTTCATTGTCCTCTCCTGCCGGGAGCACACACGAGGCTTGTTGTAACAAGCTCCTAATATCATACATTGAACCCAGTAAATTCTTGGCAAGATGCAGCAGCTTTGCCTGTGCAAAGCATGACAGGCAGCCCACCGTGACACAGCCCATTAGGATGTGCGACCAGGATGCAGGATGGAACAGCACACTGCAACTGGCAGATTATAATGACTTGTCACTGTCTGCTATAGCAGGTGCTTTTGCAACGTGCACGTTAAGCTGTGTGCAGTATGTCAGCAGATGGAGAAGGGGAGTTCAAGGAAACCCCTGACCAAGTTGCTTAGCTATTATTGGCTTTGAAGAGAGGATTCCTTGCTGGATTTTTCAAAGCACACGGCTAGACAGGCACAGGAGGACCAGCAGGTCCACTCTAAAGACAAACACACACACAGACCTGTGAGCCAGCCAAACCTTTGCCTATGCACTTATGCTGCATGAGCTAACTACAAGTGGACTTAATGAAGCATGTATAAAAAAAGCTGCAAGGCTTAAATCAGGCTGATTTTTTAACAAGCACACCACCATTAAAAGGCTCTGTGAGCATTTTTACCTAAGCAGTAGAAATATGACATTAAAAAGTCCCCATCAGCCTTTTTCTTTCAAAATTTAGCCCCTAGTGTTTGGCTAATCTCAGTGCATTTGAATCGCTGTTGTTTGATGCAGTGGTGTTACCACTAGAAAAGCTTGCCTTAACCAGATCGAAAACAATTTCATAAATAAATGCATAGTCCCCCACCAACAAAGAATCTGGCTGTCCTTGCACCACTTCAACTCATTTTCATCACCCATGGGGCTTCATTGACAATCGCTGCAACAGAATTGGGTAAGAAATGCTGGTGTACCCACAAACACAGCTCAACAGTAGCTTCAGGTTTATGTATGATGGGGAGAATGTTTGCCAGCCTGCCTGTTCATATATTCATTCAAGGAATCAGACTGTTTTCCAGTGAGGGTGAATGGGTATGCTACAGCTATGAGAATTCACAGTCAGTATTTCACACAGGACAGAATGAGACAGCCAAAGCTGTCCCTGCTTTCAAGGATGCAGCATTATGAACTCCACTACGCTTCCACACACCAGCATGGTTTTTGTAGACAGACTACTCCTACATCTTCAGAAAACATCAATTCTGCTACAAACCAAACTCACTACAGAAGTCCTCCTCTTTCTGCCTCTCACCTCTCTCTCTCTACCCTTCTCCGAATTGCCATCAATGCAGCCAAAGATATGGATTGCTAACTCAGTTTAGGAACAGAAAGCTGAAGAACCTTTTGTTTTCCACCAAAACACGAATTACCAAGTCTTCTTACCTGGGTTTGCACTTGATTCCAGGTAACAGAGAAAAGCCATGAACAAAAGCAGAATGACATGGTATTTTACAATAGCACCATTGAAAGAGGTCTCATCACCAACTTCTCTCAGCTATACTAAAAAAAACCCACACCAACCTCCCCCCACAAATAACCTACAGCAACGTTCAAGAGCAAATTGGTAGAGCCAAACCGGGCATTTACAATGTGGAGAAAGAATGCGCATAAATACCCACCTTGTTAGCAACTGCGACAGAACGTGACGTATTACATATTTTCATACCCTTGACGCATACAAGGGAATCCTGTCAAACTGCTGTACCGCTACAACAGTGTCCACAACAGGACCTTAGAGATGGTATTGAAACTCAGGTTTTGGGTTTTTTTTTCTCTGTTATGTCTTTAAAAAACATGATTTGGAAATATCTTGGCAAGATTGTCAGCTGCTCTATCAACATGCCATCTTCGAAGTCCACAAAGTCACTGACATATACACTAGCTGAAAACCTGGCATTTGTATTGCTACGGCTGGCAATTCTATATGAGTAAGATTCCTTGTCTTTCCATTATAAAAGCTTATTTTGTCTTTCCCTTTAAGGTTAGCCAAACTACACAATACTGTATATTTTTATACTGAGTCTTGACCTCCAGCTGATTTGAAGTACATACAAATTTTAGCCAAAATAATTTGGCCATTCTTAACAGCATAGAAAGGAAAGCACATGTGGATTATCTTCAGCGACCCCCAGTCAGAGCTGTGAGATATGTCTTGATATTTTCTCTATTATGAGCTCTCCCAAAATCATCAAAAGTCAGGTTTGTATTAGAATAAAATTGGGAATACTTCCCTTAAATAGAGAAAAAACTCAGAAAAACTACAGAAAACCGAACAGAAATGAGTTGTATATACCCTCCCATCTACCACAGTCAAGAACTGTAGTAGCAGGTAACCCAGTAACGTGGGGGG
>NW_010263442.1:236041-262416 GCF_000690775.1 Eurypyga helias
CAAAAAAAAAAAAAAACCCCCCACACAACCCACAAAAAAAAACACCCAAACACACACACCACAAAAAAGAAACTCTGCCCAGTCCCACCTGGTCCCTGGAAGGTTTTCCCCTCATCCCAACAGCCCAGTTGGCAGATCTTGGAGTTATCAGTCTCTCCCTGAGAGATGCTGGGACCCTCCAACCCCTTTGCCTATGCCCCTCCAGTCTCTTGAACCCCCTCTTGATGAGCAGGCTCACTAGCTCTCTAGGAAAGTAGTACTTTCCCTCTCTATCACAAGTTCCACCTAACTCAATCTTTTAAACGAAGATAGCATAATGTGCCCAAAAAGACTAAATACTGTCTCTACCACACCATCAACTATTTAACAGCTAAAGCTTTTCTCCAAGCCCCAGAGATGCTAAACATTGGGAATTCAATAGGCATGCAATAGGGAGAGAGATTTCCTATATTATCCTCATGAAAGCCTATCCAAGCTGGTGAGACTGAGTTTTGAAGAACTATAAATGGAATACATTCAACAAAAGCACTCTATTCTTTAAAGAATACTGCATAACCTCATTCTCAATGAATGTGCTCCATCTTTTCCTACATGTAGCCGTGACATATGCAGCTGTACAGAACTACCACACAGGTGCCAGCACTGAAGCTCATCTAAGGGAGTAGTGGAGAGGTCTGTGCTAAATTAGACCCAAGACAATAGAAGAGAAGGGACAGTCTCATAGCTAAGGCAGCTGAACAATGCTGTCAGAGAACGGCAGGGATACAGAAAAAGCTACTCAGTTTACAGAAACTACTCTTAATCAGCCAGAGTGCAATAATGGCACTAAAGAATCAGATGCTAAAGGTCTTCAACTGAGCACCCCAAGCTGGCAGAAGACTTCTGACCTTTACCTCTTTTGTTTCAGCTTCCCTGAGTTGCTGTCACTGCTTCGTATCACAGACTTTTTGTGAAGATAAAGTCATCATTAGTGCTTGTGAAGCTCTCATGTACTGCAGTAGCAACTGCTGTTAAAAAGCCCATGAGGAGATTTAGATTTCCTTTTCAGAGTAGAGTTTGAATAGCATGCCATAAATAAAGCATGGGACCACACACTGAACAATGGGGAAAACATAACACTGAATAGCTGCTCATTTAGTGACTGCTATTCATCCTGCACACTGAATGAGGCGGGAGGAAAAACCCCACAGTATATGATCATGTAATAGAAGACTGTATCATAATGCATACACACAAGGGGCCTGAATCAGGGTTGCACTGACAACCTTATGTTTGATTGCTCAATTTTTGAAAACTTAATAATGTTGTTTTAATGTAGTTTAACATTACATTTGAATTCTTTCTATTAAAACTGTATTAGGCAGCATTTGTCAGTAAATACTAGTAACCCAATGCATTATGTATATTTGGTTCCCTCCAGGTCTTTCAGTATTCTAAGAATGGTTGCCAAATAACACATTTAAGATTTTCAAATAGTTTTTCTGCAAAGTATTTTCCTGTTTAAATATTGCCATGGATTGGTTGAAATATCTCCAGTACAAAGCTATGAAGAGAAACAGCACTTGATCATAATTATGCAACACAATTTTAGTCATATTTCAACTCTGAAGCCTTTGTTTTGCCTCTACAAAAACAAGGTAGTTTCCCCTCTATCCTAGTAGGAATAACCTGAGAAAGTGGGAGCAAGAATTTGACAGTTCTTTGACAGGACAGTGAAGCCACTACTATCTGATGAAATAGAGAGCTGGTGAGAAGCCATGTCTCTCAAATATGAATAAGTGAAAATACTTTAATTTGTAATGTGACTTACTGAAATATTTCTTATACCAGGATTCCCATACTTTCCTGTGCATTAAAACATGGGCAGCAATGGTAACCAGTACAGCAGAGGTGTTCCAGCTCTGTGTTACATTTGCACAATTCCAAATGGGCTGGAATATTAGTCATGCACATACAGCCATGGGAACCCACACTTCTATATAATAATAAGGCTTCAGCTTTGTTTTTTGAAATCTCATTTTTAAAATGCATTGGATTTAATTAATTTGAAGTGGGAAGCTAAATCACTTCCAGCTAGCCAAACTCACTGCGTTTTGTTCTAGAAATGCCAGGAATTACTACACTCCATCGACCCCTTTAGCTTGTGGTTTCACCGAAGAAAAGATTGAGAGTGCAAAATGAAAGAAGGATGGCAGGCCGTAAGATACAGGTAACACCAGACAACGCAATTATTCATCCTACCACGGACTACGCAGGAGTCTAAGGAGCACACTCTGCCTTTTTTGTTTGCTTGTGTTTTTTTTTTACCTGGCCCACAACTGGAAGGCACTTTCCTTTGGTCAGGAGGCAACATTATTTCCTGAAGTAGAGCACACACTAAACTCCCATAAGGGAAGTGGACACTGTGCTCTCACAGGCAGAACATGCTGCTTCTTTTTTGCCTTTCACCCTGCCCACAGAATACAAGATTCTGGTATTTACAGTAAAACTACTTCTCACTGTTCACATAAGGCAACTACACTGGGTCTGGATAGAGAGGCTGTCTGTAGACCAGCCCCACAAACAGCATGACAACTCAAGGACTGCTCTTTTGAGGGACAGACATGAGTCATTGGCTTCCCATCCCCTACACAGAAAGCTCCTCTTACCTTTCAGCTCTTCTAACACATCCCTGAGCTGATCTTTTCTCTTGTTTAAGTTACAGCTCTTATCCCAGGATTCGGAGATCATTACTCCTTAAGAGAGAGGGATTTCCCCTCCCCACCCTTTTTTTTGGTTTTTTTTTTTTTTTTAGAAATAATCAGGGTCACAAGGAAGAGCCATGCTTTAGGGGACTAGGTCCCAGTGGAGTCATTAGAGCAGCTTTCCAAATTGCTTTGGTTGGCTGTGGAAATGTTTTGGTTTCTATCTTTTGACAAAATAAACACCACTCTAGACAAAAATACCAAACAAGCTGGATGAGTGCTAGTCAGTAGATATTTTATCAGAGGCCACTCAATAAGTGACATAAATAAAACAGTTACTGACAGCAGAAACAGACGCACATATGTACAGTCCAACCCCTTTACAAATCCATCTGCCCTGCCTTGTGGATTCTATTGAATATCAATAACTTTTTCAGTTTGTTTATTATGTAGCACATTGTCCAAACAATATGCAAACAGTCACTCTCTGATAATCCCCAAAGACACTGTGGTGTTTAGGTGTCAAGTACATTCCGAGCAGGTTTTTCCACTGCAAAGTTGGAAAGTACTAACAAATTCTCGCAACGCAGAGTTGTAGGTACCACGTGTAGGTAGTAATCTGCACGTGTAAAGCAGAAGCCATCTGAGATCCAAACACAGACCGGGCCCTTCTTGTCCTAGATACTGTACAGATGGAGAACGTGGTTTCTAGCCAAGACAGATTACAGTCCTTGGGAAACATCTTTGCTCAGCGCTGCCCCAATGAAAAGCACAGTGTATTAGCTTCATGCAGTGCCACATTAGAACACCGTACAGGTTCTAGTGCTCCCAAAACTGCTCTTTCTAGAGATTTTATAGTACCAGGCAAAGGTATCAAAAGCCGAAGTGTAGCACATCAGCTGAAGGAGAGATCAGAGAAACGATGGGCATCACCTGCTGATCGCCACGGATCTCTACAGTGTCACGGGTATCATGTGTTACACGTGACACAGGGCTTCTCACCAGCTCAGCTCCCTCTGCAGTCACTCCCCGCAGGCTTTCCCACAGCCCATCCACAGACATGGTCTTAGTACATCTCCTCCAACCCAGCAGCCACTACACAGGGCCTGATGGAGGAGAGAAGCAACTTCAAAGCAGACTAAAGAGATTATTTCATGCATGAGGGAAAATTCAAAAGAAGGGAAAGCCAGGATCTTCAGAAATGATAAATGAGATGGGATAGAAATTTTATCTTGCCAGGTGTTACATAGCAAAGCAGCTTTCAGCTGATGTGATGAGTGAGGAGGGAGCTAAATAAAGCGATGTTCAAAAGACTTAAGTTATGTATGAGCAGGGGTAGACGCAGAACTTTACCCAAAACATGAAGATGTCACCACTGCACAGGTATAGGAGCACCGCACAGCAGCATTGGCCTGTGCTAAAGCTGTGAAGAGTTAACCAAATTCATACCATGTGACACACAGCAGTGAGGGATGTTAAAGCATCTGGACATCTCCTGTGAAGTTTTAGCAGCTTGCAGACTAGGCTCCAGATCGGGGAGAAACGAGACCACCTGTACGTTGGTAATGAGCTAACAGGGGTAAAAAAATGCCCTCCTTCCCCCCACACAAGCTGTTTTCTCTGTGCTGACTGGCTTAGAGACAAGAGGGCTATAAAGCAGCAGTGGAGATGGAGCAAGGGCCTTCTGACATACAGCTCTGGGTGGTTGCTGCTGTGGGCAAGCTGGTGTTTTGAGGGAGCCTCTGAATGCCAATGGAGAACAGGCACTTCAATTCCTGCTCTCCTTTATTTGTAGCTTGCATTTTCTGCTGCCATTCAAACCTGAACGATCTTCCAATAAACTGTTGCTTACAATTACTGCTTCCAGAATGACTACATTTAATGCTTTCCTAACACACTGTTAGAGAGATATATATTATTATTATTTTCAAATCAATGCTTAAATG
This sequence comes from Eurypyga helias, assembly GCF_000690775.1. Taxonomy (NCBI): domain Eukaryota; kingdom Metazoa; phylum Chordata; class Aves; order Eurypygiformes; family Eurypygidae; genus Eurypyga; species Eurypyga helias. The sequence continues at coordinate 240,672 of NW_010263442.1, forward strand.
AATAATTTGTATGCACCAGTGAGTTTTCCTTGAAATCTAGCAACATGTCTAAAAATAACTGTTGTGCCAATGGGTAAATTCTGGCAAGTCACTGAATCAAAAGGAGTGTGACAGAGGCAATTGGAAGATGGAAATAATTAAGCTGGGTTTTTTCCCTTTTGTTTTCATCATGAAAAAAAACATTCTGCCTAACAGATGAAAATTTGAAATGTTCTGTAGTAGGCACCTTTTGTTTTCCTCAGTAATGAACCAATTCCAAACACCCAAACCAACACACCACAAGAATAAATACATGACTTGTATGCATTTCTAATTTCCTTTCTAGTCCTTTTTTTTTTTAATACACTTTTCAGAGAACCTGCACTGTAAAAGAGAGTGTCTTGAAGTTCCCCAAGGAAATTTGCACAACAGATGGTAAAGATATTGTAGTTTCAGAGGTTTGATTAGAAGAGTCAGTGATATCTAGTGGGTTGAGCACAGCCTTGAGAGCCAGGAGCTTTCAAATTTTAATCCCCACTTCACCACTTCCTCGCTGCCTTGCCTGTGGCAAGTCACAAGGTAGCCTCATTCTGCAAAATGCAAACACGGGTGATTCTCACAGGATTGCTTAGAAGGATTAGTTTAAGGTTTTACTTTGCTTAAAACATCTCAAACATCATCCAATTGCAAAGAATTGCTTTACCATATTCCATAAGTGAGATGCTATTGTTACACCAAATCAAAACATTCACTGTAATTCAACCCAAAATAGTACTTCTGACAATGTATGGTTCTAAACACCTTTACTCTAAGCAGAGCATCCAGAAAATAACTGGTAATTGGCTTGAAGAAAACATACTGAGACAAATTCAGTGTGAAGTTTTTCACACAGTACTTCTACAAACATGCTATTTTAAGGACAACAACTATAAACAGAATTCTGAACAATAGAGTAAATAAAAAAAACCACTGTAAAACTTAAAGTTATCATTGAAAAGAAGTATATCTTAATAGAACAAAGTCCTTCCTGTGAAGAGCTCCTGAAATGCCTAAAACACATCTCCTGCCCTGATGGAGACCCGAAATACTTAAGGTTTACAAATAAGCATTTACTTTTGCAATATTTTTTCTCATACTTATTTCCCCTCATGAGTTTAAAATTGTAATCCATATTTAATTTTTTAAGACAAAAGCAAATAGCTTAATGAAAACCAGAAAAAGTGATAATTGGGTATAATTTTAATGAAGGCTATACCTGAAAAGCTTTTATACAATTGGTCCATCACATTTCTGTTTCACCAGCACATGTGAAAACACCTTAATTCAGCAGAATTGAGGGTTCCTTCAACATTACGCCAAGAGGTAAATTACTTCCATCAAGTAGCATAGCTTTTGGAGAAGATTACAGTTGGTAATTGTGCCCACTATAAAAAATTCCTAAGCTACATGAGAAAAAAACCTTCAAACCTAAAGCTCAATCATGACTTAATGATAGTTCACCTCAACATTGTCATTTCTGTTTGTATTTGATCGCCAGAACCCATTTCACATGTTTGCACTAGGAGGTATTTCCTAGTGCCCAACCCCGGCAGTACAGCAGAGGGAAGCACATGTATCACCAAAGGCTTGGATCTTCACTTACCAGACTCCTCAACTTGTCCTAATTTGTCTTATGCTAATCCAAAGCTCCTCAGGCACACCCCCTAGATTCAGTTTGCAGAGTTAGTCTGCATGACCCACAGGAAAAGCATGAAAGAACAAGCAGAACATCAAGGCCAGCAGCCACGGAGGACACTGATGAACCACAGCTCTCGTGCTGGACAGGTCGTTCTGTCAACTTGGTAATATTCAATAAACGCTGAGGAAAATAGCATCAAAATACATTGCATAGAGTCCAGCAGTCAACTCCTACAGCTTGAAGTCATTAAATACTAGTCAAACCTTAGAAACTGAATTTACAAAAAGAAAATCCCCAAAAATTCCTACGCACTCCACAATGCTTTAACATTTGTAACTGGAATGAAGGGGGAAGCAGGGGGACACACAAAAACAACCCCTTATCACAGGATGAAAGGTTCCTCCCATATCTTGCAGGTCTGTTACCATCCTTGGCTCACTCTCTGCTGTCATTGCTGACACAAGCCTACCCATTCATCCAACACACCCCAGCAGCGAAGCCAAGGAGTAATAATTACGGCCATCCACAATACTCATCTGTCCACGCTGTCTAGTCCTGCTGCTAGCAAGTCTATAAGGTGCATGAAGTACAACTTCTATAAGGCATTGCTGAAGGTCAAGATTCAGATTTGTTAGCAAACATTTGTTTACTCCTGCTTGATGCAGAAAATGCAAACTGTTTGATGCAGAAAATATTCAGTGTATTCTTACAGGAAAAGAAAACAGATGGAAAGACACTGATCAGCTCAGGGCAGCAGCCTTTTCATTTACACATCCAGAGATGCAGGGAATTCAAAGAGCAGGAGTTCCAGGTTTAGAGTGGAATACATACTTCACATTGCAGGAGTACATAAACATAGAATCACAGAATGGTTTGGGTTGGAAGGGACCTAAAAGATCATCTAGTTCCAACCCCCCTGCCATGGGCAGGGACACCTTCCACTAGACCAGGTTGCTCAAAGCCACATCCAGCCTGGCCTTGGACACTTCCAGGGATGGGGCACCCACAGCTTCTCTGGGCAACCTGTTCCACTGCCTCACCACCCTCTCCGGGAAGAATTTCTTCCTGATATCTAATCTAAACCTCCCTGTTTTCAATTTATACCCATTACATCAGATCAGCCAAAACTCTAAAGCTGCGTGGCAACAGTTGTGGCCCCTGATCAGCAAGGGTATTCATGCACTGCTGTGCCCAAACCCAAAACTGAGGTTATGAAAGAGGTGTAAGCAATTGTCAGTTATCAAAAACATGAGTAAGAGACACTAAAACCTTCCCATAACCCCACAGGCTTGAAAACATTTTTAATCTGTTTAGCCCTGACATCAGCGTGAGTCATTAATTGGAGTCAAAAGAGATGAGGGGTGTTTAGATGTATTGCAGACACCTACTGTAAGAGCTTCATGCAGCACTTGGTGAACGTAGCTTCCTGCTGCCTGCCCCGAGAAACCCAGACATGCTACGTTCCACTTAAAATTTGCTTGCTGTCTCTTTATCTATGTTGATTCAAAAATCTTCGTACTTCTGGGAATTTAAAAAAAAAAAAAAAGGTAACCTGAAAAATCAACTCCCAGTGCCCTGTTTGTGGGGTGTATGAAAAACTGCAGCCTTCCTTCAAACCAAGAGCTGAATTTAGATGCTGCTTTGACCTTATATCTCTTATGTACAATTGCATGTAAACTATGCTATTATTTCCAAGTACCTTATCCTTCATTCTAGGCTATATCTGTGTCTACAGAGATGAGTTGCATTTTGATTTTAAATTTCGGAGCAAAAGGTCAACCTGCATCAGCGAGAGAGAGAATTACAGGAGGCCTGAGACTGAATGGGATCCAGTCTGTTTAGAAAGTAAATACATAGCTGTACAAGAATTGCCTTTTCATTTCATTTCTGTAAAGCAACAGCATGAAATGCAAGCCTGTTTTCCCATAATGAAATCATTTCACTGATGCGTTTTCTCATACTTAGAATAATGTTTCATACTTGCTTATTCCATCTTTCAGATTAATTCAGGGAAATCAAGGGTGTCTCATGGGTTGTGCAGCCATGTGGTTAAGGTTTGTTTCACATTAGGATCTCTATCACCTGCACTCAAAAAGAACAACGTTGCATTTGCTCTCAATCCTAAGAAGAAAAGAATTCAAATAACTACAGTTACCTCAATAAAGCTCCTACAGTAGAGGAAAACTCCTTCCCCTGTGAGTTTCAGGATCATACTATCTATTTCAGATATTGTCAACTGCAGTGCCAGTGAGGCTGTTTCACTAATTTCACAGAAAGAAATTGTAGGCTTAGATGGAAACTTACAATTTTCATAACAGAGCTCAGAGTTGAAAAATTACAAGTGTTCTGGATAAATCTGGCCACCTTTTTACACTGCAGAAAAACAGAAGCAAAGTCCTTCATCAGGGCAGCCCTACATAGCAAAACCATTGCAGGGGATTTAGTTACTTCTACAGCACTGTACAGCTACATTCACAGTTTTGGTCATCCAGGACAGTTAATCTATAGCAATAACTTGCAATTCTCCCACCTTTCCTAACAGCCTACCCTATTCATGGATTCTTCAATTACCTGAGTGCAGAAATGAATGAGAATATGAATTAATTCTATTCTCACCCATACTGAATACCAAATGATTCATTTTCTTGATGATAGGAAAATGCGCATTTTGTCTTTCCTACTGACAGCAAGAGAAGGCTTACAACAAGATATCCTCAGGTACACGATTACCTTTAAGAATACCATTCTTTTTTTACAGATAGCCATTCATATACGTTTAATAGGTACTTCAGTGATAAAAGTGTCTCTGCCAAGAAGTTTCCTGTTATACAGTAACAAGTGCAAGGATTTACACCAGCCAATACTCGGAAAAGATAGCTCAGTGCACTCTTCACACTCACAGCAGCTCTTGATTCCCTCAAAAAACCTTTGGGCATTAGTCCACTATGTTTTAAGGCAATAGGACCATTGCACTACTCAACAAAAAGTTGTTTGTTCTTCCATGATCACTCAACTGGACTAAGCTTTTTCTCAGTACTCGGGAATAAGAATCATTAAAATCTCTCTTAAGGAAGGGCTCTCTGTTAAACAGAGTCCTTTAGGGTAAATTACTATGGGCTTACCATGTTCCACAAACATTACCTTTATTAATGAAGTGGTAAAATCTGTCTCTCCTGTTTACCCAGCTCTTACTCTTGTCTGGCTCCATGCCCTGACTGCAAGTCTTGGAGAAGCTATACCACAATTACTGAGGAGTGGATTATTTTTAACACTTTCGCCCCTTTCATTTCCAATGATACATTGCTTCCCATTATTTGACAGACATTTCCTAGAACAATTGGGGGTAAAAAGGAGTGTTGCTTTTCTAACCAAAATAATAACAGTAATCTAGGACACTTCCAGACAGTCTGATGTAATGGGAGGGTGGAGCGTGTAATTCCGTGGAATTCACTGGAAACAAAAGAATCAGTTCTTCTTGCATATAAATCCTTCAGCTGCATCTTAGACAAGCCTGAAAATGTCACATAGAAGCTAACGTGTATGATCTCAAAGCCAGAAAGATCCATGAGCACCCTATAAACTTACACTGAATCAATAAGTTCTGCAGCCTTTTCTATCATTCAGCTTGAAGGATGGATGCAGCATTAGGCTAAGCATTGAGCACTGGTAACCTACAGGGCAGGCAGAAATACTTTCCTTGGGTTCTAATCACAAGGAACTAGTTCTGGGGTAATTTACTGCATTTCCTAACATGGCAAAACCAACAGGAATTGGTATCAAAGCGCAGGCACTAATTTGCTAACGCACTTTATCTCTGCCTCAACTCCACATCCCCTTGCTGTTTGGACCACTTTCCTAGCTGCAACCTGCGTTGCTAGTGCAAGAAACAGGCTTAAAGAAGTAACTCAACGTGACCAAGACATGTGTCCCATAGGTCTTGACCTACTGGTTTTGAGCTCATTTGCTACCCAGCTTCACATATGTTTTCATACACTTTGAAGACTTTTTTTTTTTTTAAACCTGGATTCTAAAACATCGAAATTTGGTATAACAACCTCCACTATGAGAACATGACATTGCACCTAGGTTTTGAACCCAGTGTGCACAGCCTTGATACCAGCAGAATTTAATCAGCTTCACTGCCAAGCACAGGTTTCAGAAATCAAACTGATTGAGCCTCTAAGGGATTGACTTAAAAGCAAAGTATGCAGGCTTTTTTATTTTAGTATGGCCGCAGGACCATGGGCAGTAATTGCAGCAAGACAATATCAAAGGTTTCCAGACTCTCTCACAAACTGAATTAATGGTCACTGAGAAAGGTGTCAGGTTAAATTTAACTTTGAAAGATATGTTGCAGAGAAGCTCATAAAATTAGCTGGATATACTGCACAAAGACATTTCCAATTATACTACACAGATGTGGAAAAAGTATGGTAAAGAATTTTCTGATTTTTCTCTGTGTGCTGCATTATTATTCAAAAAAAAAGAGAAAAAGAGAAAAAGAAAGATACAGTCCATCTTAGTATTACCTAGCCCTTAATCTCCCCCTTCTTGGAAAGTGTAAAGTTTTCATAGTTATTACATTAATAAAACTGAGGTCTATAAATGTTTTGGTTTTTTCTTTGTTGTTTTGTTTTTTAAAGACTACTGTTTTTTTCCATTGCCCCCCATCTGTTACTGGCTACTGAAATTTAGCTCACATCTCATTGTGGCTGGTTTCATTTCCTGCTCTTCTGGACATAAGCTGGAAGACTAATCCTAGCAAAAACAAGGCAAGAAAGGTGGCAGCTTCAGAAAGCCAACACCAGCACAACTCTGGTGATGTAATTACACCAATGCACTTTCCCCCCTTCCTAATACAGGCAGGATTGTGATCTCTAAATATCAACCTTTGACTAGAATCCAGGAAGAAGCTATATATAATGTAAACTCATCAGTTGTGAGTCTGCTCAGAGGAGTAAGAACACCACCTTTACAACATCCCAGTTAAGACCCTCACTTGAAGCACAGATCCTCCATATTGACTCTGTTTGGTAACGTAAAGACACTTTATTTTAACCAGTGAGTTTCAAAAATCTACTTCAAAATAAAATCTACACTCAAAAAGAACATTGAATCCATCTCATTAAAAAAAAAAAAAAAACCACACCAAACCAACCACACCACCCAAAACCAAAAAGGTTTTGACAAGAGAAGACTCTACAGGCTCAGAGATGACTGACCTTTATCTTCACCAGTATTTTGGAACCTCAAAGGTACAAACTAAGAACCTGCTTTCCTCTGAGAAGCCTCAACATCCAGTCAGGCTGAAGACCCAAGTCCTGCAGGTGGCTGCAAAGACCTAGTTATTTAGCTTTTCTTATGCTTTAGAAATCCTATTGTCACCTCCACTCCTAGTCCTTGAATATTTTTAAAATTTGACAGAGTAGAGCTAAATCAGAAGGTAAAATCAGTGGGGAAGTAGCTTGTAGTATTAGCCATTAATGTTTGTGTGGGGAGAAAGTTACATTTCTAGCATTTCTTAAGTTATCTTCCTGAACCTTTACTCTCTTGTTGAGCATTTTCAAGTTGAGAACAGCTCTTACAGGCATTTCTCTAATTTCCTTGTCATTGAGCTGATCCTTTGATTGAGGATGACAACTCTTCCAAGGACGATTTAAACCTGACACTTCCGGCCAGCAATTGCCAATCACCCCTCCATATGCACTAGTCATGCATTCTGCAGAGCTGTGGGGTTTTGACTTAACCTCATCTCACTTCTGACAATCTTTACAAAGGAATTATTTGCAGTTGCTAGAGTGTGTGATGGGTTTGAACTTAGGTCAGGGAGATTGAATTAAAGCAGAGGGCATCCTTGTGCTGAAATCACACCAACTTTTCCTAATAAAATGACTTAGCCACACACACCAAAGGATTGAATAATGTAAGAGGTGTCTTTTGTGATAGGGATTTTCTTCTCCTGAGAATAGGTTATGCTTTACTGTCAAAAATATCTAAAGGTCATGGGCATCACACCCTACAGCAATTCATTTCAATCTATGAAACATGCTTCACAGTCTCCTTCAATAAACTAATTTGGCAGGTTAAATTCAGCTCCTATTTTTCCAGCCCATCTACTTACTTAATAGACTATATATGCCTTGTGGTGCATCTCATGATGTTGCATCACACAACCAGAGGTTCATTGGTATACCGCTGGGTGGTGAATGCAAAGGTTAGACAGCTACAAAGATGTGTTTTCTAAAGGGTTGCATTTAACATGCTGCCCCCCATGGTACCACGTAGACACAAGGATGCATCAGTAGCATTACAGTTATGCTGTTTCTTTGGAAAGGGAAGTGACTGTCATAAAAAGAAACATCAAAACAAGCTGCCTACTATCAGATAAATTAAGCATGATAAGGTTAGATCAGTTCAATCACAGTAGGAACGGAGGATGTCATTGTCCATATCAGTGAAGACAAGTGGCTGAACCTACAACCAGATACAGTCATCAGCACACCCCTGACACCAAAAGTAACATACAGTGGAAACCTCTTTTAAGAGGGGCAAGACTCAGCACCAGTGAACTCCAGACCTGTTCACCGCTTTGAGCTGATGATCATATTTGAAAGAGCACATCTGAATAGCCAAACCACTGCTGAGCACTGCTGTATCCGGGCTGGCTTCCTCTGCCTCTCTGACCTGCAGAGTACCATGCTGGGCACGCCCCACACTAGCAGAGCCAGAGCGCATCCCCTCCAGAGGTGCCTGGGCATGGCTGCTTTCCTACCTGAGCACAGCAACACTGCGTGCCTGGCCTCCTCTGCTACCAGTCCTTGACAAAAAAGTACAAAAACACAGCAGTGACATGCAGAGACCCACACAGCCCTGGGGAACCTGTGTCACTCACACCTGGCTCTGCTTTTCCCTGCCACCAGCACACAGACCACAGAAACACTTGATCCTACAGTATTATGAACATGCTGGTTTTTTCCCATTACATGTTTCTATCTGGCATGGGCAAGCCACAGGTGTTTAACAGAGATGAGACCCTGATGTGAAGCCAAAGTTACAGAAATAATCCAAGCCTTCTATTAAAAAAAAAAAAAAACCCACCACAAAAAAACCACCAAAAACACCCACAACAACCAACCACCAAAAAAAACCCCAAACCAAAAAACCCCTCCAACCCTATCCACAATTACCACACTTAGGAGAAAACGAGATCCTGGCTTCAATAACTTCACTTTGGTAACAACTGCTACAAGGTGCAGGGCAGGGTCTAAACAAACAGAACAACCGTTATTGGATTTCTTCTTTAAAGTACTGTGTGGATTGTTTCTTTAAAACTCTTAACACAAATCCCTAAGGCAGCAGAAAAAACCCCAATGCCAGAATCTCAAGCAGAGCAGAGGGAGCAACTTTAAAAGGTAATAATGTGCCTCATTGGAATAAGCTGTTGGATGTTACACCAGAATGACTCATTCATTCCTTAGCACTGGCACACAGAAGGTGGTGCTGATTTCCGCTTCCTATCCCATACAAAGCTGCCTCTGAGTACGAATATTTTGCCTTTAATTCCCAGCCTGCAAGGAAGAATGTCATTGTCAATGTGACTACAAAAAAACCCAACCACATGCACTGCATTACTCAGATTTGTTCTCTTCACACACTCAAAAGTTAAACAAACATTTCTGTGTTTCACTCTTGTTATCTCAAAGTCACAGGAGTGAAATCTGGATTCTTCTCTGGCTCCTTCATCAGCAATAGCTCTTCACTGCACTTTCCTAACAATGGGAAACTTCACTATTCCCAACAATGTGCAAACAAGAGAGGCCCCAGCATCCAGTTTACCTGCCTGACAGTCTTTTATTTTGCAATATCTATTTATTTGTACCCAAATTTTCTTTTAAGACAACTACACAATGCAAAACCAGAAATATTAAGATACAGTTTCCACCTCATGCATATTGCAAATAAGCATTCCAAATTGTAAAGATTCCACTTAATCCAATTAAGTATTAAAAGGGATTGTTCCACTTTAACTTGCAGAAATTACTAACTCACATTGTCTGTTTAGTCTACTTTCTTGTGACTACCAGAAATACTGCCTTGCAAAAAACAGTACAAGCTCATTGTCTGTAAAAGGCACAGTTTCTTCCTGGTGTAAAAATAAATCTGACGAAGTAATCCATTTTTTGGAAAAAAAAAAAGTCACAAAACAATTTATCACTTGGCCTCATTTTTTTTCCCCACAACTAGCACCAATTTCTCTTTCTCAAGGTTCATTTCTAGCATCCCATGTAATTAAAGTCTCAGGGTTGAGTTATGTTTTGTTATTTTTTTAAACACTGAAGCAGTTTCTTGGGAAGACATCAGCCTTGGGTGCAGACAAGAATTAATAAAACCTCACATACTGCATTTTAATGGAAATCAGATGAGACTGGTCTCATCTTAGGTGGGACTTGTCAATATTACGCACAGAATGCCCACCAGCTGTGGTGTCAATTCACCTGTTTCCTTCCTCTGTCCTCAGGGAAAGGTCATTCCCCATCAGCAGCTCAAGCAGGAAAGCACTGCCTGCCCAGCAAAGAATTTGAAGACAGGCTTCCAGACTCCTCTCATCGACAGCTGTAACACTGAGGAGTGTTTTACCTGTCATTACATAAAACTGTTAACACATGTTTCCATCTTACTTATAAATGCAGACCTACATATACAGACTAAATTAACATAGTCTATAATAAGCCTCACTAATCCACCAGCTAAGAACAGATTGACATTTAAAACTGTCAAAAAAAGTCAACGCCTGAAAAGGATTTATCTGCAGAAGCCAAAACCTTTTCAGTTGCTCAGGATCATAATAAAAGGCTATAAAAAGGAAAGAAAGACTTGGGAAACCTTGACTCAACTAAAGTCAATAACAGAACTACAAAACCTCAGAGGAGCTGGGATTTCATTCCTGGTGCTTAGGGCTGTGCTCTGGGCTAGTGTACACAAGAAGTTCACAATCCTCTGCGCTTGCACCCTCCCTCCTCATTGCTTCTTTTCATGTCTCACAGTAGCACAAGCCATACTTAGATACATAAATAGCCTGTTAGGTGAATAGCAGTGACATGTCTTCTGCGTGCTTGAGGACCGCTGTCCCTTCCAGGCACACACCTTCCCGTACATTCATACAATGGCCCACTGAGACCACAAAGAGTCCCACCGGGCCAATAGCAAATCACACACCTAAGAAATACCAACAGAGTTCCCCTTCCCTGAGATGATGTTCAGTGCAAACTGACTTTGAACAGCGTGCGCATAATACCCCGCCCAGGCCTCTACACGACACTACAATATAAATAATTTAAAAACCCAGGCTGAGCTAATTACACAGCATCCTGAGGGCAGGACTTAACAGTGCTGTTACTCCCAGCAGACAGAGTTAACCTTGCAAGATCCAAAAACACCCAAACTTCTTTCATATGTGGGGTTTCTTCACCCTTACACCCCCTACCGAAATACACCAGATTTATTACTGCGAAGTAGTTCTCTCTGTACACAGATCATACACTAGAACTGACTCGCAGAAGTTTGATTTCCCAGTTAACCCCAGAGCACTGAAAGAAGCTTTTGCTGTTGTTTTCTGAAGTACTCAGTTGAGCTCCTTGGTACTACTCTGCTGCATATAGCCTTAGATTAATGTCTTTTCTACTTTTTCACTGATGAAGGAGTTGTCAAATAAACGTGCCCTTTAGCTAGCTGTCAGGGAAAAATAAAGCCTCCTGTGGCATTCAGGAAAAATAGCACAGAGCAGAAAGCAGGATTTTGTATCCCAAAGTGGATAAATCTATATTAGCTGAAAGCTGACTTCCATTTGAAACAAAACAAAACCAAAAAAAAAAGAAAAGGCAGTTCCCCACTGAAAACCTCAAATCTTTTGCAAACACATTGTAATTCACAGAAGGTCCCGCTATCCAGCAGTACAAACCTTAACTTTCCTGCTCCCTCCAGATGCTTTACCACTCCCATACCCTCTGCAAGGACACAGCACAGCCTCCAACAGGCAGGAGATGTCTTCATGCTGAGCAGCCCTGCTGAAGCCAAGGGCTCCATACTCCCTCCATCACGGAGAACAAGGCAGAAATGGCAGCGAGGGCAGAGCCAGCTCCTCCACAGCTGAACCCACTTGGTTCCTCGACAGGTACAACATCCCCCAGGTGCAAGTACAATGACCCCCAGGTGCAGCCCAAAGGTGCACCAGCCCCCAGTGAAAACACACACAGGACTCAGCTGTTTTATGTTTAAACTTCATACCAAAGAGAAGTGGCATAACTTGAATTTTGCTGCACAAAGAAGTTTGGGAGGAAGCGGAGGAAGAACTACGAATTTTGGGAAACTGAGTTGGGAGCACTAGGGAACACTCCCCCATGGGCACACTGTTTCCTGATGCTTGAGGTCAGGGCTCCAAGCACTGCAGAGCCATTTCTTTGACAATTCCCATATCCTGTACCATCCATGTATTGCTAAAATCTTCTCCTCCATCCTCTTCTGAAGGTGAGAACAGCAGAAGAATCAGGGATTTTGCTCCTATTAATGCAGCCTGGCCCAGCCACACTACAGATCCCTAATGCTGCAGAAACAGAGTTTCCCAAGCAAAGCAGAACTGCATGAGGAAGAGGAGAATGAATCCCAGTCCCCCTGTGAGCTGACATGAGGAAGTACAGTCAGATATTTCACCCGGGTTCTCATAATAAATAAAATTAGCTGAGTATTTTTTACATCTGTGTCAACTTGAAACAATTTTGCTATTATCCAACTAGCACCATTCAGCCCTAATTAAAAAGCAATCCAGGTAACTGCATATGAGGGAGCAACATTTTTTTGTAGTCCGTATTCCCCCGTGAACATGAAAATTAGCAGATGTTTTCACAATACTAGTTATTTCTCTATCTATAGCACTACTTCATTGCTGGAGGATATTCAGAATCAATCTGTGCTTTTACCAGATGTCTGCATAGTAGTAGCTACTCCTTGATCCACTTGACTTCTTTAATGCCTCAGGATACATTCAGCATACATTTGGGAAGAGGCATTTGTATTGGTTCTACGGTTTTATGCTGATCATCATCATGCTTGTTGTCATAAATAGTAGGGTACTCTGTAAGAGATGTGATTCTGGGTAACAGGACCAAGCAACTGGAAAAGATTCTCCCTAGAATAGGTTTTCAGATTTAAACAGAGATATTGGTTAGACTGTATGTATCTGCAAACCTATTTCTTTAGGCAAAGATTAGAAAGGCAAGGACAATCACAAAGCCAATTTTAACGGTGAATATGCACTTAAAAGGCACATTGAATTGCATCCTTGTCTGCGGCTCATGCATTTCTCCTGTGCCCTAGAACAAGCCCAACAAGACAGAAATTGGGATGAATTATTTTAGAACTTGGAAGATTTTAACTGCTGGCAGATTCCAGTGAACTTCTAATCTGCACTTGCATCTCACATGAACAAGAGGGTGGGAGACAGATGGACTGAAAGGACTGTACCTTTAACTCTGTATCTTGAGCCCTGAGCAGAAATATATCCTAAACAGATTGCAAAGATGTGACACTAAAGGCTTCTCCCCTGAACTCTGCTCATTCCAAATGCAAAAAAATCTTGAGAGCCTTAGTTAAAGCATTGCTATGATAAAGCAACATGAGGAAAAAAAAATGCTAATGGATTGAAATCTCCTAGGTTAACTAACCAATTGTCTGAAATAGAGACCAACCAAGGTGCTTTTCACTAATTTGGAAAATGAAGATGCAGCTTTTGCATAATGCTGGAAAAGTCTGGCCACTTCACCACTTTCCAGACTCAAGAACTGAACACAACAGCCGAGACGTCAAGCTCTGCCAGAGGCAGCATCTAGCCTTGCGGTCAGGTAGCGTGCGCCGGCCAGCAGCCCCCGGGCACCGCGCACAAAGGAGCTGGGGCACGGGCACCACGGCCCTTTGAGGTGAAAGGTTATAAAGCATGTATAGATTCATCAAAAGCTTCATTTCACTGAACGCCCTGGGAGACACTTGTCACTTGTTTCTTACCTCTCTTAGAGAAAGGAGGTGGTAAAACATCCCAAAACCCAGAGGAAAGAACCAAAATAGCTGCTTTCTGCGTAACTCGTACATCAGCCTTTGCTTTTATTTTCTAGACTGCTGAGGAGGCCCGGGACAGAGGCGAGTGTACCAAGAGCCCATCCCTTTGTGTAGTTGTGTGTTCAGATTGATGGGACAGGCCTCAAAATGACAGACAGATGCCTGTAGCTATTTGGTACATTCACTGAATAATAAATAAAATAGCAATGCAGTGGCATTTAAAGGGCCTCAGACTCTACCACCGCCCAGAGAAACAGGCTACCCAACTTTTCACATCAAAAAGCTTTGTAATTCACAAGGCCTTGTTTTACTGTTAGGACTGGGGAGAAATTGATGAAGAATTTCAGTTTCTGCTGTTGAGAAATGGTCCTTTTTTCCCAGGGTTATCCTCACCAGAGCATTACGGGCTTTATAAGCACACCAAGAAATGGTACTGCTCTGGCTGTAATTAACCCAGAACACATGTACACATCTTAGACTTGTGCAGTAACAAAAAGCAGCAAAGACAAGCCACAGCAGCTTCACCAAAAGCCTATTCCACTACATCCAGTGGAAGAATTTAAATTAGATCCTTAACACGCACATGTGTTATCAGAGCTGCTTTTCTTCCACATGGTGTAGGAGGATGGAGCAATGATCATAAATACAGGCATTAAATGGGCTCCTATCTATTACTAGAGGGACAAAATTAGATCAGCAAGTTCGGTCTATTTAATATACATCATATTGCCTGAAATAGAGCCTGGTAAATCCTAGCCAAATATGAGCTCATTGTTCTCCTCTACTTGCCATCCCCTTAATATCAGAGCAAATATCCTCCCAAAGAAGCTGCAGCTGCTACTCCTGAGGTGGTTCATAGCAGCCTCCGATTGTAAACACAAATATGCCACTTAGTTTTGCTACAGATTTACTCCCTTCCCCAAGACATTTGCAGTGATGACAAATGCCGCTGTCTGATTGCAAAGTCACAGCACCTAACAAAACACAGATGTGACTTGCCAAACCCCTTTAAAAAAAACAACAACAAATCATATTGATGCTTGGTTTCTTTTGAAGATATTTAAATAAAATTTTACAAATGAGGTCTTATTTAATCTACATTACTTTCATCACTAGATTGCTGGTAGCTAGGCTCCAGGTAATAGCTGTGATATACCACAATGTTCATGCTATTCCAATGACATGCAAACGCTTTTATAAGACTGGAGTGGTACCTTGCAAACCAGGCTAATAGTTGCCTTTGCAGAAGTTGGGCACTGTCTGGTCCCCACTTGCTCCTTGTTACCTTAACAGAAAAAAGGACATACCAGCTGCTCCTCCGATTTGGATTACTCTCCCTTCCCTGCGGTTTTGCACATCAGGAGAAATCTACTGTGCAGCGTTTCCCGCTGCTGTCTGCGGGGCAGGACTGCTCTGAGCACTGCCGCAGGAGGCAGTAGGACCCACGGGTGACAGTTCTCTGTAACGCCAGCGGGTATCTATATATCAGGGGTGGCCAGGTTCATGGAGGAATCGCGGGACATACATCACAGGAAATGGGCAGCCCTAGGTGGTGATTTTCAGAAGCTATGCCTGATCTGATTCTTGGTAAAGTCAATTAAATGATATTTTTTTCTTTCCAAGGGAAGAGCAGGTACAGCAGTCTACTTTGACCACGCTGTCACACTACGTAGATGGTACATTTGCAATACAGGGAAATATGTCATGTTTCCTTTGCCAAAGCTGATCCCAACAGGCATTTTCACCATCACCAAACAAAAATAGTACCTCTTCAAGGGTTCAAAGATGCCTTTATTTTATATTCTCCTGGAAATAACTCACTCGCTCATCTGAAAAGCAAAAGGTTATTGAGAGTGTGGAGCATTGTTGCTCTGACAGGCTTCCTCCCAAACACAAAGTAAACACAAGTGCATCCAGTTCATGGACCCTGGACACACAGCTGGCTGGGCACCTCCAGCCAAAACCATATCTGTGGGTAGGTAATAGTGCATACAACCGCAGACCTCATCCTACCCTGCTGCACCACTTTTCCTACCAAAAATCTTTCAGACACGCAGACTTTAGCATGCATGTTAACATGAATGTCTGCAGCACACTGCCCCCAGGAAACTTCCATCGTGCAGGCCAACAGGTCTATAATGCATAAGGTGAGGTATTACAAACCTCGTTTGAAAGAGCCCTCTTCTTAGAGACTTCAACATATAACCCCACGACTCACATTTTCTACAGGGAGAGAGGGTTTTGACCACAACTTTCTCTCTTTAGGAGATACCACATAAAATAACTTAGCTTTTGGCATAAGAGTATCTGCAAATTCATTTATTCTTTTTTGAGAAAGTCATCTTCCCTGCTACAGAGAATCCCAAAAGGTCAGACCAGGAGGCAGCTAGCTGGAAATGACCTAACATCATAGGAAAGCCTGCAGCATGGAAGGTTCCTCTCTGTTTCTCCTTAGCCTTCCAGAAACTGTCATCCAAAGTTTGGCTGAGCTCCTCCCAAAACCCTTCCATCAGTCCCCTTTCCACAAAACAAATAAAATTTCCTGTCTTGGCAATATTTAGCAAAGTATTTCCTAGAGATTGCATCTTGAATGAGATGAAGCTATACAACTGTTTAGACAACAGAGTCCTGGCAGTGACTTCATGCCTTATTCGGCCTTCTGCCATGAGTTACTGTGGTCCCAAATGGGATCAAGGGTTGCTGCCCTAGCTTCAGCACCAGAAACCTGAACAAAAGCTGGTAAACATTAAAAAAAGAAATCAACAACTCCGCTAGGAAGTCTTAGGAAAGGTCCAACATGGCAGGAGACCTCCATGTGCCTTTCTGGTTTCTGGAAGCATTTCCCTATGCTTCACCTTTAGGCCTAACCCATTCTTTATTTAATGCATATTTAACATGCATACATATCCCGGTCCTGGTGACCGGCAGGCCAGACCTGAAGTCCCTACACAGTGGAGGTCCTTGAGGCAGGCAGCGTCCAGCAGCCCCAGTGCAGCACATGCAGTGGGACAAAGACAGCTGACCAAGAGCTGGTCCCAGAGCTGATATAGATCCTGAGTGACAACCAAGACCTGTCTGGTCATGGGACAGAGATCCCTGTGTCAGCCACACTCATGGATTCCAATGGGCTCTGCCAACCCCTTCAAAGACTTATTCAAGAAGCAATATAAATAGTCATACTTGCATATAGACATACCCAGAATTGGACTGTACATGTGAGGCATGTTTTGCACACTAATAACTGTAATACAACTTTTCCATACAAAATCTGCCCCTAAAGAATTAAAGCCCCTATAACTGAAAATGTGCAGCAATATCTTAGGAAGCACTGCAAAAAACTGTACTGCCAGCTTTATTAAAAGGTCACTATATATGACACCAAAAATTCTGCTTTGGTAGAGCACTTGCTACTTGCTTCACTGCTAAATTAATAATCATCTCCTACCTTGCTTGAGGGATATGATGTCACAAAGATCACACCAGCTTTTCACTACTGGGGGGATATAATGCAGGTCCTTAACAGCTATACGCACTTGTACCTCCCTGGACCTACCCTATCCCCGGCACCGACTGCAGCAAATCCCCAGCTGGGAGTAAGGATTGGTGACAAGCAATATCCATGGAGGGCCTTTAGATCAAGTCACTTTTCACCATGGTCTGAGACTCATCCCAAAGCTGGTTCATCTTCAGGGCAGAGCAAAAAGCTCATCCATCTGCTCAGACTTCTGCTAAGGGAAGGTGAGGGGATCTATCTGTTCACAGCAGAACGTGGGCTTGGCTGTATTTGAGTTACTCTTAAATACAAAAAAATACAACACTTAGTTCAGTGCCTTTAACAGAGTTGTTTCAAAAAATTTTAAAAAATATCTTCACCTTGAACATGAACCCTGGAGTCTAGCAAATTTAAGTCTAGTGACAAGACCCAATTTTCTGTTTACTACAAAATAAATAATACATTTTAAGTTCTGATTCCTACTGATTTCAGTGATGCATTTGTTTTTATGAATCTAAGAGCCTAAGAAGTTTTGCAGATCAGGTCCTTTCACTCCAGTTATATAGTTGAAGATTTCACATTGACCAATCAGATAGCAGAAGCAGAATATTTAAATAAAAATCACAGAAATTATCTGAAGTATAACAGCTTTAATTTAAATATTTTTTAAAACTTCTTATGAGGTAATTCAAATGTTTAAACAATGTTTGGGGTTTTTTTAAATTCAGAATTAAGTAGAACCATCTGTGGTTTCAGGGGGCCCCCCAGGACTGCAGTGGATTGTATTGAATGGCTGCTGCTGTAGCCATGTCTTCCACAGAAAAGTAATGTTTGTGCCATCTCACCTCCAGATATTTAGCCTTTATCCCTTGGAATGCAGAGTCATCGTTACTTACTGTATGATCCATGCCAGGAAGTTTTATTATTACAGAAAAGTTCCTCAGAACCGTTGCTAAAAGTCACCAAATACGCTTCACAAATACCATGGTTTCTTCTAGGAGTTGTGCCAAGTCGCCAGGACTGACAGCATTTTCACACTATGACCCATTGCCCAAACAGCCCATTGGCCACAGGAGAAACGAGGGTCAGAACTTTCATCTCATTCTGCTAGAGCCTTCAGAAAAGGATTGGAGTCGTTCAGCAACAAAGTCAATGTGCATTCAGGATTGCTGGGTTTAACTCTTGGCTGTAGTCAAAGCTTTGCAGGGCATACTGCCCAAAACACTGAAAACACTGCATCTGATTTCACATTCCTAAAAATGGGAGCAATATCTTCCCATGTTACAGTCTTTCTACAATAATTCATGAGCTTTCTAGAATTGTCAAGATTTTAAAGTATCACCATACCAAAATTCAGCACTGAAGATATTCAAATTCTTACCCAATCTGAGAAGCTGAAAATTTGTTGTGGGATGTACAGGTTTTAATAACACAAAAATACCTACTAGTTGGGGGAGTTTTAAACAAGCATAATAATATAACATAAAAAAATTAAACATTTGTGATTTTCACATCAGAACCACTTACTGAAATTGGCACAGCTCCATAAAATACACAACTGAGTTGGATAGAAATTTTCAACCACATCTGTGAACAAGAGTGAGGTGACAGAATATCAGCTACATTCAGATCCTACCTCAGCTGAAGCCACTCAAGGAAATGTACTTGGACAGTTTCAGACTTGAATAAGTTGAAAAGAGATCAGTTTCAGATCAAAACCAACCCAAAATTAAAAACTGACAATCTTGCCAGAAAATCTGCAACATTTAGCAGAATTTAAGCGTTTGATGAAGGAAAGAAATGCTTACTTTTGCAGAAATAGTATTTTTTGCAGAAGCAGCATTTTCTTTTAGAAGAATTTCTCAGAGGAAGGGTCCCAGCCTACACTGCCCTCCTGACATCCAGCAGATGAGGCTCCTACAGCTGCAATAAGTATTAAAACTGTGACTCCCAGGGACTAGCAAAGGTACTGCATCTTCTTGCTCTTATTACAAAACCAAAATAAAGAATAAGAATAGGTGGTTTTAAATTCATAGCCACTTTAAAGGTCACAGAAAGTATTATGCCATTACAAGATTAGCTAATTATATTATTTATGGAAAGCATTTGTTCTGGGAACAGAGATTAGACATAACTACAATTGGATGTGTCTGTGACAAATCTAGAAATTAAACAAAGCTCCCCTAAAGTCAAAGCCAAGATTTTTTTACCATAAAACTGCTCTGTACATGCTGTCCTGGCAGAAAACCTCCTCTCCATTATGTATTACCCTGTGAACTGGTAATGTTAATAGCTCAAAGCTTCTTGCCTATAGCTGAGCAACTAGTGGATGCTGAGATTTCAGCTGTGTCCAGTGACAAATTCAGGCTTCATGTATACACAGGAGCTGCAACAAATAAATAAAATTATTCCATCTGAACTCATTTGATGGATGAAACCTCCACAAAGGACCAAGTTAGGAGCAACAAAGAAAAATACCAGCTTAGTTTAGGATTAGCAAGGTATGTGCAGCTTTTGTGTCCTTAGAAAGTCTCACGTGTCCATAGTTTTAGAAGTGGATTGCACACTTCTGTGAGCTGGTTGGTGGAAAAGCTGTCATAATTTCAGGTTTCTTCTGATTTCTACCTGAACACTTCCAATTGTTGATATTCATGAAGTGTGGGAGTGTTATATAAGCAATATGACAAGATTTTGGTTACCTATGATTTGGTCAGCAAAGCATTCAGAATCTTTGGCAGTGGATGCAGAAGTTTAAATAAAAATGTCATGGCTTGTGTCAGAAAAGCGCCTTCTGCTAGATTTCCTCTCTTTACATAATTTATCTTCAAAGGATTTTAAAGGCCAAGCCTGTCAGAAGAGGTTGATTTTAAAGGTTGAGGGGGGAGAGGTTGATTTCGCAACAAAAAAAATTACAATTATAATTAACCATTATGCCAAGCCCACCCTTGTTCATGCTGACTGATAGAAAGTCATTGCTGGTGGTTGGAAAAGCAACTCCTCCAAAGGGATCTAATGAAGGATCAATTCTATGTAATGGGGGAGATAAGACTACATTGAGCAGCCCAGAAAATTAGGGAAAACTCAGAAAAAATCGTCCACAGAAGGTCAAGAGTAGCATGAGGAGTCTAGACTTACTTAGTCCCCGAGGAGGACCTTCGCTTCCTTGCAGTGCATGTAGTCATTCACGCTGGGCAGAAGGGATGCGCCATGGCAAATGCTCCATCTACGTTTTATACTCTTTCAGAGGGATTATCAGAAATTTAGAATATAATGCAGATACAAATCCAAATCTTCAGGACTTACCAGCATCAACGAAAACCAAATATAAAAAAGGACCCAAACCAAGTATTCTTGAGTTTTATCAACAACTAAGGCAGTAAAGAAGATACCAGTTCCCTCTATACGCAGCAAGGCTAATGTCACTCTCGCCAGTCTTTAGTTCTGACTAGTAAAACTCAAGCTTAAAAATGACCCTGGCAAATCCTGGTCACCTTAAAAAAATTCCTATGTAACCTGGGGAAAAACAAGAGTTGTGATGTGTTAATCACTCTGCCATAATCTCTGCCATGTCCTACTCCCTTTGTGCCTCTCTGGTGGGCCATTACCAACTGGGGAAAATTTCTGGCTAGGAGACACAGATGGGGTCTGGCTTTTCTGCCAGTGAGAGATGTTGCTGGGACTGAAGTGCTAACCTGGACTTGGATGCAGAGCCAGGCACAAAGAATGTGAAATACTAGTGTCTATACTTCTCCCTAAATTCCATTTCAACACATGTAACTGCAGAATAGAAAATCTGGCAAATGAGTCCCTGCTCGTTATACATTTTCTTTACATTAGAGATATGTGTCACCTACTGCCTTCTCCCCTACAACACAAATTTTCTTCATTGTTTCCATTCTGAGCCAAAACAGTTGAAGTCTGAGCATGTTGCTTAGCAATACAGAATGGAATAAGGTATGCTTAAAGCCTTCCTCCTCTGCTAGATGTCCTGTAGCGGACATTACTAGAAAAAAAACTGACTTCTCCATTATCTTCTTATTGTTCCTATAGCAGTTTCTCCCCTGTTCCCATGGCATTTCCTTCAGTTTCCCGCCCCAGCCCAATATTCTCACATTAACCTTTTCTTAGACATAGCATCTACTCTCACTCCTCTCATATAGCTAATAGATTTCTCAGCTGTAGGCTTTTTGATGGGAGTTTTCCACCTCATCTTCAGATGAACTAAATTCATTACAGATTTAAGCAAATAAAACCTGAATGCTACAGGACAATACCTACAGGAGAAATAACCTCTGAGTAAGTAAAACATTTCCTTCACTACTTTTAGCCAATGTCCAATTGACTTTGGTGAAAAACTGCCAAACAGGGAAGAAGGAAAAAAAAAAAAGTGCCTGAATCCCATTGTTGAGGTTCAGAAACCAAAAAGCCTCCTTCCTGAGCAAAATGCCTGTTAATTTCAAAGGCATACGAAAATAAAAGTTGTATTATAC
>NW_010263442.1:262428-263509 GCF_000690775.1 Eurypyga helias
CTTTCCCTTTCATTGCCCAATATTCAAATCGGGTTTACAACAAAATTAGCAGTACACGTAGGAGTCCCTTAGACTAATCTTTGCCCTACAGCATTAGCTTCCTGAGACTTCTCTCTGAGGATGGGAGGTGAATCTTACAGACCCTTTTCTTGAAGAAAGCCATGCTGTGTGTCTGACAAGATCTTGTCTTGTTCTGAGACAGGCAATGAGAATTTGTACAACTGGTGCTCCGAGGTTTGTTTCTAAGTATAGGTACAGAAACAAAGCTACGCCTTAGCTGCAGGTAAATCACAATGCACAGCTACTCACTCCATCATCATAAAACAGACGGAAGAGTTTTGTTTGCGTGTTCAGGCTACAAGCCTTCTTAAGTTTCTGCTGTGGTGCTTATTAGATTTGTGGTGTCAATAATCATGTTAGTGCAAATGGTTAAGGACAGTTTCCTCAAGAAAGATCACTGCTCAGGAAGGAATTATCCATATCTAATTACAGTTCATGATGCTGCTGGACATTCCCCTTGCTCTGCTGTCTGTCCACTGTCGTCATTTTAAAACACACTGACTTTAGGCATTGGATTGAGTAGCTGGAAATCAAGGGCCCATTTACGATTGCGACAGCCTAGAATCAGTCAAATGCACCTGCCACAGACCAGGCGTGGGGACAGCGGGTAGTGAACACAACAGATCCTTGCGGGGGAAGTTGGGAGCTGTGTCACTGGAGGGCTCTGAACAGCAGTCCTGCAGATTCCCAGCTGAAACAGGGTTCACCTCTGCATTTCCTCATGGTACCTGTTCTTTCCTGGCTCTTTGTCCTGCAACGAGCTGCAGTCTGCTGGATAACACAGCCTGCACAAAGCCTCATTCCAAAAAACATGGTTCTGCAGGGAAGCCAAGTCTGAGGCAGGTCTTGGGCCATGCAGCCCCTGCAGCAGGTCCTGGCTTGTGCTGCCCAGATGTGTACACAGCACTGTGCCTAGTGTGGGGCGTTCTTTGCACAGAGCGGGTGCCACGGAGAGCCCATGACAGACGATAATTACATGGAGCAGTCTGGGGATGCAGCAGAGCCTGCTTCAGCAGCACAG
>NW_010263443.1:0-1386 GCF_000690775.1 Eurypyga helias
TCCTTTGTGTGCTCACTTGTTAGCTTGGACCCACTAACGAGGGAAGTCTGCTGCCTCCCTGGGGCCCATGTTGAAGATGTGATGAGATGACTTCAGACCCTGGTATGGCCCTCGGATTACTATCCATTTTTTATTTTTGTGTGCAGCGATGAAGTCACAATGAGAAGTCCAAGGGTGATCAAAAGAGACTGCAAGGCCTTGGGATGACTGGTCAAGGCATCAGAAACACAAGTAGTGCTCTCCTCCATCCTTCCATTGACAGGGAATGACGTGGGAAGAAACAGGATGAGTCAACAGTGGCTCCGAGACTGGTGTCTCTGGCAGGATTTTGGGTTCTTTGATGATGGGTTGGTCTATACAGCACCAGACCGCTGGCGACAGACGGGGAATGCCTGTCTCCAAGGGGGAGAAGGATCCTGGCATGGGACTCATTGGGAGAGCTTTAAACTAGTTTTGGAGGAAAGGGATAAAAGCAGACTCACCGGAGATAAGCCTCAGGGTGGCGTGCCACTGTTTTGAGGGACAGTGTGCTGACGAAGACCTTCGCCCTGCCATCCCAGTGGAGATAGGGGATGGACCTCCATGCAGCAGCAAAGATGCATCAGGGAAGTGCCTGAGAATAGCCTCAAAGACATTGAGGCTTCTCCCACCAAAAAGGCGGCAGGATCAGTAGCCCACCTGAAGTTGATCTATGCCAACGCACACAACATGGGCAACAAACAGGAGGAGCTGGAAACCATTCTACTAGGGGAAAAATATGACATGGTTGCCGTCACGGAAACATGGTGGGACGACTCTCACAACTGGAGTGCTGCAATGGATGGCTAGAAACTCTTCAGAAGGGACAGGCAAGGCAGGAGAGGCGGTGGGGTAGCCCTCTGGGTCAAGGAGGGTTTTGACTGCCTAGAGGTTCATGATGGTGATGGCGGGGTTGAGTGTATGTGGGTACAAATCAGGGGGAAGGCCAACAATGCAGCTCTCATGGCGGGAGTCTGTTGTAGACCACCCAACCAAAGAGGCCTATGAAATATTCTATATGCAGCAGGGAAAAGTCTCACAGATGCTGGCGCTTGTTCTTGTTGGGGGACTTGGACCACATGTCTGCTGGAAACACCACACAGCGGAGAGGAAACGGTCTAAGAGGTTCCTGAAGTGTGTGGAAGAGAACATCCTGACACAGCCGGTGAGTGAGCCAACGAGGGAGGGTGCCCTGCTGGACCCGCTGGCTGTGAAGAGAGGAGGACTGGTGGGCGATGTGGTGGTTGGAGGCTGTCTTGAGCGAAGTGATCACAGAATGAGAGATTTTTCGATCTCAGAGAAGTTAGAAGGGCGGCAGGGGTCAGCAGAACTGCTACCTACACCTTCCGGAGGGCAGACTTTGGCCTG
>NW_010263444.1:0-2297 GCF_000690775.1 Eurypyga helias
CGGGACGGCGCCGCCGCCGCGCCCCCGCCGGCCCTTAAAGCGGCAGCACCGTGCGTGCCGTCCCCTCGACGGGGACAGCCTCCTCCGGCCCTGCCTGTTGGCTCTAACGGCCGAGCCTCGGCTTGAGAGGGAACCAGGAAAACAGCTTAAAATCCAATTCAAATTCCATGAGAACCCCACACTCGCTTAATTTCCAGCTGAACCTGAGCTCGCAGCCAGCACACGGCTCTCATGTGCTCCTCCAAGGATCCATCATTTCTTAACGCTGTTGTACAAACTAGAGTACCGGAATGTCACAAACGCAGTTACTAACTGCCGCCCGCGTTTCCTGCGCAAATTCCTGCGCGTGTTTTCCCTACCAGGCTGTACTTCACACACGTATGGCACGGCGAGAAGCTGCCTAAACGGTTCCATCCTGCCCCGGCTGCTCGCTGGGTCACTGTGCGTCTCACCTAAGGGAACTGCAAGGAGCCGCTGCTGAAACGCAGGGCAGAAGTATCCCACACACCACTATTGCTCAGGAAAAGGCATTACTAGACTTGTCTTTTAAATCTCATAGTGCTTACGAAAGGTTTTATATGATTACCTCCGGAGTTTCTCAAAGCATCCCAAACAATGCAAAAACCTCTATGTTCTGCTGATCAGTGCTGTGGCTGCCAAAGACTACAGCTGGCTGGTGGATATTATTGACCGAAAAGATCTTTGAGATTATTTATGGGGGACTGGATTGCTGTCCTTTACACAAGGCAGAGCTTCGGGCATACAGTTAAATGTAATTTGTGATGTTTAGTCCGTGTTTGCTTACGTATCACATGCACGTGCCTGTCTTTGAACATTTTTTTTTTTTTAAATTAAAGCCCCCAAACCATCAAACTGTTAAATGGCATGCATAGAGTGATTTCTATAGTCATTTGTCAACAAGTTCTTCTGATCTGACAGGCCACAAAGTGGCAAGATATATTGGTATAACAGGAAAAGGGGACTTGTCAAGGGAAGAGTGATGCCTTCGTAGTATGATTTTAATGACTTATGACAGTCTGTGACTATCACCACTCAAAAACATTTAAGTTCAAGACCATGAAGTCTGTATGTTAGTAAAAGAGGTTAATTTTGCACAACTGTCCTACTGAACCACTTCTACTTTAGATAGCAATAATGAAAACAGCAAGTCTTATACAGCCCATTCCACAATCTTTAAGGTAAGTTTTATCATGTCTCTTTAACTACTGTGCAGCACGTGCAAGATTTTTGTGTGCTAGCATCTGCACCACTACAACATGGATGAGCCACTGCAATGTGCAGCTTAGTACTTCGCTCTTGTACAGCCTAAAACTCTTAACACCCACCCCCAACACACTTTTACCAGCTAGTTCTTACTTCAGCAAGGCCTTTGAAACTGTCTCCCCTAAGATCCCCACAGAGAAGCTGTCGATGAGAAGGGAGGTGCGTTGAAACCTGCCTGAATGGCTGAGCTCATGGGGATGTGATCAGAGGCCCAAAGACCAGTTGGAGGCCAGTTTAACATCTTAATTAATGACCTGGATGATGGGGCAGAGTGTACCCTCAGCACATTTGCTGATGACACCCAACCGGGAGGAGTGGCTGATACACCAGGGGGTCCTGCTGCCATCCAGAGGGTTGTTCACAGGGTGGAGAAATGGGCTGGAAGGAACCTCATGAAGTTCAACAAGAAGTACATACTCCTGCACCTGGGGAGGAACAACCCCAGGCACCAATATATGCAGGAGGCCACCAAGGAAGAAAGCAGCTTGTCCAAAAAGGACCTGAGGGTCCTGGTGGACACCAAGTCCAACGTGAGCCAGTGACAGGCCCTTGCCACAAAGAAGGCAAATGGCCTCCTGGGCTGCACTGGAAGAATTAGCAGCTGTGGAGTCCTTCTATTGAAAACGGCATAGTGGGTCCGTGGGAACCTTAAAACTGACCCTCGAAAAGAGAATGAGAAACAAGGATGTTTGTTAAGAAAAGAACTATGTGGAGCTGCTTGATACAACAGTACATTAGAGGATGGGAAAAGAACAAGCCAAGGACATTGAGTGATAAGCAAGCTAGTTAAGGAGGATGTGAAACTGATAAAAGGAAGCTCGAAGAACTGAAAGAATCCGTAACAGTTTGCGTGAGATCAGCGCGTGGCCGAGAGAAAGTAACCTATCATAAACTAATAAAATATGTGTGTAACCAATTAGAACTTAGTAAGATACGTGTGTTAGCCTCGTGTAGCGTGCATTAAGCGTGCATATATACCCTATGCTGTTTCAATAAAGGGTCTCCATTCTAAC
>NW_010263445.1:0-18240 GCF_000690775.1 Eurypyga helias
GAAATCTTAAAGGCGCAGGAGGAGGCTGCCCCCATGTGCCAGAAGATGAGTCAGCAGGGAAGAAGACTGAACAGACAGCTTTGGCTGGAACTCAGGAAAAAAAAGGAGACTTTATTAGTTCTGGAAGAAGAGGCCGGCAAGACAGGAAGAGTAGAAGGATGTTATGAGGTTTTACAGAAAGAAAATTAGAGGGGCCAAAGCCCTACTAAAACTTAATCTGGCCTCAACTGTAAAAGGCAACAAAAATTGTTTCTGTAAATACATCAGCAGCAAAAGGAGGGCAAAAAAATTTTCATCCTTTACTGGATGCAGGGAGAAATATATTGACTAAGTATGAGGAAAAGGCTGAGGTACTTAATGCCTTCTTTGCCACATAGCAAGACCCATTGTTTTCCAGGTACCCAGCCCCTGTGATGGTAGACAGTGATGGAGAGCAGAATAAAATCTATAATCCAAGAGGAAATGGTTAGTGACCTGCTGCACCACTCACACACCCACAAGTCTATGGGACTGAATGGGAGCCACCCAAGGCTACTGAGGGAGCTGGTGGAAGTGCTCACCAAGCCACTTTCCATCATCTGTGAATAGCCCTGGCAAACCAGAGAGGCCCCAATTGACTGCAGGTTAGCAAATGTGATGTCCATCTACAAGAATGACCAGAAGGAGGATTCAGGGAACTACAGGCCTATCAGCCTGACCTTGGACCAGATCACCTTGAGTGCCATCACGAGGCATGTACAGGACAACCAGACAATCAGTCCCAGTCAGCATGGGTTTATGAAAATCAGGTCCTGCTTTATGAACCTGATCTCCTTCTATGACAAGGTGATCTGGTTAGTGGATAAGGGAAAGTCTGTGTATGTGTCTACCTAGACTTCAGTAAAGACACCATTTCCCACAGCATTCTCCTGGACAAACTGGCTGCTCATGGCTTGGATGGGTATAGTCTTTGCTGGGTGCAAAACTGTCTGGATGTCTGGGCCCAAAGACTTGTGGTGAATGTTGTTAAAACCAAGTAGTGGCCGGTCACAAATGGTGTTTCTCAGGGCTCAGTACAGGGGCCAGTTTTCCTCACTATCTTTACCAAAGATCTGGATGAGGGGATTGAGGGCACACTCAGTCAGTTTGCAGATGACACTGAGTTGAGTGAGAGTGTTGATCTGCCAGAGGTAGAATGCCTCTTCAGAGGGATCTAGACAGGCTGGGTTGATGGACCAAGGGAAAATGTATGAGGTTCAACAAGGCCAAGTTCCAGGTCCTGTGCTTGGGTCACAACAACCCCATGCAACACTAAAGGTTTGGGGATGAGTGGCTGAAAGCTGCCTGGTGAAAAAGGACCTAGGGGTGTTGGTTGACAGCCAATTGAATATGAGCCAGCAGTGTGCCCAGGTGGCCCACGACCTCCTGGCCTACATCAGGAACAGTGTGGCCAGCAGGACTAGGGAAATTATTATCTCCCTGTACTGGGCACTGGTGAGGCCGCACCTTGAATAATGTGTTCAGTTTTGGGCCCCTCACTACAAGAAAGACATTGAGGTGCTGGAGCGTGTCCAGAGAAGAGCAACAGAGCTGGGGAAGGGTGTAGAGCACAAATCCTGTGAGGAGCGGCTGCAGGAGCTGGATGTGTTTAGCCTGGAGAAAAGAAGACTCAGAGGAGACCTTATCACTCTCTACAGCTACCTGAAAGGAGATTGTAGAGAAGTGGGGGTTGGTCTCTTCTCCAAAGTGACATGTGATAGGATGAGAGGAAATGTTCTCAAGTTGCTCCAGGGAAGGTTTAGACTGGATATTACGAAAAATTTGCTGACCAGACCCATCGCACAGGGAAGTCTGCTGCCTCCCTGGGGCCCGGGCTAGAGACATCACCAGGAAACTCCCTGGTCTGGTACTGACCTCACATTATTAAAGACTACTGGTCATGTAGGTTGGCAGTGATGAAGTTGTGGAAAGAAATCCAAAAGACATGAAAAGGGACTTCAGGGAACTGGGGAAATTGGTTGCAGGATTGGGAGCACAGGTAGTGTTTTCTTCAATCCCTTTAGTCGCACGGAAGAATACTGGAAGGAACAGGAAAGCACACCTGATCAACATGTGGCCCAGAGGCTGGTACCAACACTGGAATTCTGGCGTTTTTAATCACGGGGAGGTTTACAAGGCACCAAGTCTACTGGTAACAGATGGCGTGCAGCTGTCTCAAAGGGAGAAGAGGTTTCTAGCCCATGAACTGGTGGGGCTCATTGAGAGGGCTTTAAACTGGGATTGAAAGGGGAAGGGGACAAGACCACTAATGTACCAAGAGATGCCCAGAGCCTGGACAAGTCACCAGGAGAGCACCTGGCAGGCAAAACAAGAGAATTCTAGAAGCTCCAGTCAGCAAGGCAACTTCATCAAGGATCCACCTTAAACGTCTCTATGCGAACGCACAGAGCATGGTAAATAAACAAGAGGAGCTAGAGGCGTGCTCACAAATGAGGGGCTATTACCTCATTGACATCACAGAGACGTGGTGGGATGACTCCTATAGCTGGAGTGTCAGAATGGAAGGGTACAGGCTCTTTAGGAAGGACAGGGGAAACATGGAGAGGGTGTTGCTCCCTATGTCAGAGAACAGTAGGAGTGTGTGTAACTCCAGTGGGGATGGATGAGGAGCTGACCGAGATCTTAGGGGTCAGAATTAAAGGGGAAGGCAAAGAGAAGGGATACTGTAATAGGAGTTTGTTATAGGTCACCTGGTCAGGACAAGCAAGTGGATGAGGTCCTCTACAGGCAGATAGCAGAAGCCTCATGGTCACAAACCCTGGTCCTCATGGGGGACTTAAACCACCCCGCTATCTGTTGGAGGGACAGCACATCAGGGAACAAGCAAGCCAGGAGGTTCTTGGAATGCATTGATGACAACTTCCTTCTCCAACTGATAGAGGAGACGATGAGGAGTGGTGTCATACAGGACCTTGTTCTCCCTAACAGGGAGGGGATAGCAGGGTGATGCTCAAGGGCAGCCTTGGCTGCAGTGACCATGAAATGCTGGAGTTTGAGATACCTAAGGAAGTGTGGTGGGTACGCAGCAAGCTTACTACCCTGGACTTTGGAAGAGCAGACTTTGGCCTCTTCAGGGAACTGACTGGAGAGTTCCATGGGATGAAGCCCTTGAGGGAAGAGGGGCCCAAGAAAGCTGGCAAGTACTCCAGCTTTGAGTGGGAGTGTTGATCTGCCAGAGGTAGAATGCCTCTTCAGAGGGATCTGGATGAGCTGGATCAATAGACCAAGGGAAAATGTATGAGGTTCAACAAGGTCAAGTTCCAGGTTACCATGAAAAGCACTGCTGAGTACTTTCCAGCTTTGGAGGATCTTCTCCTCAAAGCTCAGGAGCAATGTATCCCAATGAAGTGGAAGTTGGGTAAAAACACTGGAAGGTCTATGTGGATGAAAAAGCAGCTCCTGGACAAACTGAGGTGCAAAAAGGAAGCCTACAGTGACGGGAAGCAGGGACAAGGAGCCTGGGCGGAGTACAGGAAAGTTGTCCGAGAGGTCAGAGATCAGGTTAGGAAAGCTAAAGCCCTGACAGGATTAAACCTGGCCGGGGACATTAAGAGCAACAAGAAGGGCTTCTATAGGTACATAGGGGATAAAAGGAAGATCAGGGAAAATGTGGGCCTTCTTCAGAAAGAAATGGGAGAGCTGGTTTCACAGGATATGGAGAATGCTGAGCTGCTCAATTATTTTTTCCGTTGATCTTCACTGGCAAATGTGCAAGCCAAACACCCCAAGTCACGGAAGGCAAGGGCAGGGACTAGGAAAATGGAAAGATGCCCATGGTT
Organism: Eurypyga helias; assembly: GCF_000690775.1. Classification (NCBI taxonomy): domain Eukaryota; kingdom Metazoa; phylum Chordata; class Aves; order Eurypygiformes; family Eurypygidae; genus Eurypyga; species Eurypyga helias. Next base: position 3,819 of record NW_010263445.1, read on the forward strand.
AGAGACGATCAGGTTCAGGAGCACCTAAGGAAGCTGAAGGTGCACAAGTCCGTGGGACCTGGTGGAATACCTCTATGGATCCTAAAAGATCTAGCAGAAGAAGCTGTTAAACCTCTATCCGTCATATTCGAAAAGTCGTGGCAGTCTGGTGAAGTTTCCACTGACTGGAAAAGGGGAAACATAACCCCCATCTTTAAAAAGGGAAAAAAGGAGGATCCAGGGAACTGCAGGCCAGCCAGTCTCACCTCTGTGTGTGGCCAGACCATCGAGTAGATCCTCCTGCAAAGATGCTAAGGCACATGGAAAACAAGGATGTGATTGGTGACAGCCAACAAGGCTTCACCAAGGGCAGATCATGCCTCACTAATATGGTGGCCTTCTATCCACCAATAGATAGAAGATGGATAGAAGATAGGCCACCAATGTAATTTACCTGGACTTGTTCAAAGCCTTTGATAGCATTCTGCATGACATCCTTGTCTCTAAACTGGACACATGGATTTGACCGATGGACCACTCACTGAATAAGGAACTGGCGGGGTGGTCGCACTGAGAGTTGTTGTCAACTGCTCAGTGTTTGAGTGGAGACCAGTGATGAGCAGCATTCCTCAGGGGTTGGTGTTGGGACCAGAGCTGTTCAACATCTTTGTCAGTGACATGGATTGGGGGATTGAGGGCATCCTCAGCAAGTTTGCCAATGACACTCAGCAGTGTCGTGCAGTCAACACACTGGAGAGAAGGGATGCCATCCAGAGCGACCTTGACAAGCTGGAGAGGTGAGACTGTGCCAATCTCATGGAGTTCAACAAGGCCAAGTGCAAGGTCCTGCACCTGGGTTGGGGCAATCCCAAGCACAAGTACAGGCTGGGTGGAGAATGGATAGAAAGCAGACCCCTGAGGAGAAGGACTTGGGACTACTGGTGGACAAAAAGCTGAACATGAGCCAGCCGTGTGCGTTGGCAGCCCAGAAAGCCAACCTTATCTTGGGGTGCATCAGGAGAAGTGTGGCCAGCAGGGCGAGGGAAGTGATTCTCCCCCTCTACTCTTCTCTTGTGAGACCTCACTTGGAGTGCTGTGTCCAGCTGTGGAAACTTCAACAGAAGAAGGATATCAACCAGTTGGAGTGAGTCCAGAGGAGGCCATGAAGATGATCAGAGGGCTGGAGCACCTCTCCTATGATGAAAGGCTGAGAGAACTGGGCTTGTTCAGCCTGGAGAAGAGGCAGCTCCCAGGAGACGTCATTGCAGCCTTCCAATACCTCAAGGGGGCCTACAAGAAAGCTGGGAGAGGACTTTTCACAAGGGCCTGTAGTGACTGGACAAGGGATAATGGGTTTAAATTGAAAGTGAGTAGATTTAGATATCAGGAAGAATTTCTTCATGGAGAGGGTGGTGAGGCACTGGAACAGGTTGCCAGAGAAGTTTTGGATGCCTCACCCCTGAAAGTGTTCAAGGCCAGGCTGGATGTGGCTTTGAGCAACCTGGTCTAGGGGAAGGGGTCCCTGCCCATGGCAGGGCATTGGAACTAGATGATCTTTAAGATCCTTCCAGCCTAAACCAATCTATGATTCTTTATAGAAAATGTTGTCAAGCTTTGGAACAGGCTGCCCAGGGAGGTGGTTGAGTCAGCACCATCCCTGGGGGTATTTAAAAGACATGTTCCGCTTAGGACCATGGTTTAGCGCTGTTATTGGTAGTGTTAGTTTAACATCTGGACTTGATAGTAAAGACATTTTCCAACCTAAAATATTCTGTGATTTTATGTCATGGAATATTATTTCAGTGCTTCTTCTAGTACTACTATGCCAAAGGGGAAAACCATCAAAAATGTTTAAAGCTAGTTCTGCCAGTATTCATTTCCATGGTGAGAACTTAGAATCTGAGAATTTCAACAGTTTAGGTACTTGCATGGGTTGCACATAATTTTTTATTCCTAAGCTGTTTGAGGCAGTAAAACCAGGCTGTTACCTCTGTCAAATTTGTTATGCTTCTATTACAATGCAGTGTCAATTTGAGCATGTACAAACAAAACATCTGCCATCAGTGTGATGCATCTGGGCTGTCTTAGGTCCCCAAAAAATGCAGGTAAGCTGGTTTTGGACTTGTTCCCTTTGAAGCAAGCAACTAACTGGTCTGGTTACTATGCAAGATGTTATGTAGGAGAGTCACTGTAGCAAGAGCACATACAGGAAGGGTCAGAGTGTCACTCAGTTGAAGCAGTTATCTGTTCTTCTTTGTCCACTTCACTGTCCCCTTCTTCATTTTGGTTTTTTGTGTGATGAGAAAATAATACTTGTTACTAGATGCCAACAATATAATTATATGTTTTCTGTCTATGTTGTGTCTTTATCTGACTTCAAGGTTTCAAAGGCATTCACCTTTCTGAACAGAAGTCAGAGAATTACTAATGAAGATACACAGTAGAAATGTTTAGGAGTCTTTCTCGGAAAGAAAGGTGTATTTGTGACAGAGGGTTCATCAGAACAGCATGTATGGCCAGCATAACAAAGCTGAGTTACTCTTACCCCCAATAAAATATACTATCTAGGAAGTCTGATCATCTCTGGGCATGTGCTTTCTAGTGGCAGGACACAGGTACCAAGAAAAGTATGATCTTACAATGTTTTGCTTTTTGTTTGCCTTTGAAATTTTGGAAATTCCTCTCCTCTCCTCTCCTCTCCTCTCCTCTCCTCTCCTCTCCTCTCCTCTCCTCTCCTCTCCTCTCCTCTCCTCTCCTCTCCTCTCCTCTCCTCTCTCTTTCATTTTTTTTCTTTTTGTTTGCCTTTGAAATTTTGGAAATTCCTCTCCTCTCCTCTCCTCTCCTCTCCTCTCCTCTCCTCTGGATTGAAGAGGGAATGAAAGTTTTTAAAGAAAGCAAGAGAGACAAAGCACAGATCAGCCCAACCAGTGCATCTGCAAGATATCTAATAGCTAAAACTGACAAGAAATAAAGAGAATCTGGATCAAAGACCTTTGGTGAAAACCTGGTGTGCAGAAACCCTTAGCACAATGTAAAAGAAGACTGTATTATGGTGGAAGGAAGAGAATGATGGCTTTGGGTGGCAATTAGAACTAAGCCACATGATTCAGGAGGACAAAAGCAGTGACACATAGCAAGATATTAGAGGGCAGTAGTTTGTAGCAGGTGATCAGGAGAACTACAGGGACTCAGAACTCCAGTTTTCCTGAAATGGAGAAAAAAATATTTTTCTTCTGGCAGCCTACCCAATCCACACTTGAAAAAAGCTTGAACAGGAACGATAAAAATACAGGTCTGAATGTTAACAGCTATACAGGTCATAAGGCAGATGGGTCTATAGATGTTCAGCCTCAAAGGTACAAGGTAATTTCTAAGAATGCACATACTGTTCTCTGTATTTTAGCAGAAGCACCCCAAAGGGATGCTGGTGAGACAGCACACAGCTATCTTTGTTTCTCCCTGTATTGTTTCCACACAACTTTCCCTAACTATTGCTAAGTATTATGGAAAACAAGCCAGGATATACTCTCTTAGTTTTGGATGAGCAAAAGCATTAAATTTAAGGGAGGAGAAATTCAGCTTACCCTAGAAGACAGAAACTAATAGACTAGTGTGGCAAATAATGCATTTTATTTTATATTAGTGTAAACAGATTGCACCAATTCCATTCTGCATTATCAAATGTTTTATCTTAACCTTAATTCTTGTGAGTGATGTGATACCCGTGAAGCTTAAAACTGAGTTAGTCTGAGATATTACTAGCTCCCTAACCTCTATTGTCCAAAGGCTAAGAGTAGTCACTATCCAAGAAGCTGGCAGTGGTCTGAACTGAGAACAAACTGATGTCACAGGGATCATGAAAGGTGGACTATCTTCCATTTACCAGAAAAATAATCTGTGTCATGTACCAAAAACAGTGAGTGACAGCACGGCTGGAATCTGTATTACATTTGCAAAACAGAGGTCTCAGGATGATTTAGAGCAATACCCTTTTCTCACAATGAAGCATATAAAACTTGCTACTGTTGTGTAGATCCAGGGAAAAAGGGTAGCAGTCATTTCTGCAACATGCACTGAGAATTGCACAGTGCACCAAGTTTATCTGCTACATCTTGTAAATACTCTGCAGTAGCTTACAAGTTACCTGGAACAGTATACAATAGTTTTCATGATTGTCTGAACTTCTTGTAAAACTTCTATTTGCTTCTCTCACCAGGAATATACTGTAATGGGACATTTGATCAATTTGTTTGCTGGCCTTACTCACCCCCAGGAAATGTCTCTGTTCCTTGTCCTTCATATTTGCCATGGTTGGAAAACGGTAATGTGATAGTGGTAACTCCTCTTCACGTTTATATTGGGAATACGCAAAAGGACAGATGGTGCTGGTCTCTCTTGTCCCAGTGTCCTCTGAAGTGTCTGAGGGCTTTCTTATATCACCTCTTTTCACCTCTTTTCTGAACTGAGGCACAAAATTGTTGTCCATGTTTAATTATTTACTCTTTTTCTCCATCTGTGCTTTTAACAGTTCCGTATTGTCTGGCCATCTCCATCCATCCCCCATTCATCAATTACACAAGCCCACCTGGTTTTGAAACCTGGTTTTATTGACTGCTAACTGTTTTCTTTTGACAACAAATCTACACTCTTCCTCCTACAATTTTGACTGTGCAGCCTGGGCAATGTGTCACCCATACTTATGAGCTTAATGAAGAAAAAGAAGTAAAGTGAGATGCATGCTTTTCTTTTGGATATAGTAACTCTGTATTTTTTGTAAATACCAGGTATATTCTGGAAATATTTTTCTGGTAGACTATATTCCTATTTTGTTCTGTGTAAATATGAAAAAACATATTGTCAAATGCAAAAGAAAAGTGGGTTTTATTCCTTTTTTGAGTGGGGTTGGGATGGTGTCTATTATGGTGTAAGGGAGAAATCTTTAAAACATCTATGGAAAATGAAATCTTCATTTTGACCTTTCAAATAAAACCTTTGTTTACTTTCAGGGAATGTAGGAAATGTATACAGAGTCTGCTTGGATGAAGGGACTTGGCAAACAAGAGAAAACTCCACAGACATTTGGCGTGATAGTTCAGAATGTTCTGAGAAAAATCATTTCCAAAAAAAAGTAAGTATGGTTTATATTATGGTTTAATATTTTAATCTTCTTATTCCTTTCTTGAGTAACTGATGGAACATTTCCACTGAGTACCTGCAAAACATGTTCATATTTAATTTAGATTGCCAAATGGAAGCCTATTATTTTATTTAGAAGAAGCAGAGGAGAAAAGATTAAGGAGGGAGATTCCTGATTTAGATGATAAAAATTATTTTCTGTTCAGAGTCCAGTGTCCACATTTGCTGAATTTCTCTTAATAAATTTGAAATAGACTGCAGCTTGACAAGTATATAACTTTGATTCAAAGCATCTCATTTGCCCCAAATTGTTGTAGTCTGCAAAGGCCAGACAACCTCATTCTCTGCCACTTCCTGAGCTTTTTAGCATTTAATGAGCCCTTAATTTGTTCTTTCAAATTTAGCTAGTCGCAGACTGGAAGATTCATCATACTGCAAAAGCGATCCTCGCCAGTGTGGTAGAGTTTGCAGCCCAAGCATTGGGGTCTGTCAGCTCTGGGGGGAGTGGCTCTCCCTAGCTGAATAAAGAGTAAAATAGGTACTCTCATCTTGACAGTGCTCAGCTCTTTGTACTGAAGATAAAATGAAAATAAATACTGATCAGCTCTGGTTTGTGAAGCTGGGAATCACACCCTTGCTTTGTATCTGCAAAGAAGCCTGGCTTGTGTTCTCTGTGAGAAGGCAGTTTGCAACTGAGCAAGCTCACATCCACCACCAGAATTAGGCTTCAGGTAAAGGACAGTTCAAGCTGTGAAACAGGGATCTGATCCTGTTGCCTGCTTGCAAAACTGAGCAGTGACTTGTAAAGAGTGCAGCAGTTTCAGATAATAGTAAAGTATGCAGCTTATCTGGTTTTATCTTCTTGCAATTTCTTTTGCCACAGAGTTCATCTTCCCTGAAGTCAAAATTCTCTTAGGTAAGCACTTTAACGTTGTCCCAAATCTGGGTTCTTCACTCTGTGCAATAAGCTGATCCACACATGGAGTCAAGATACTTGTTTACTGCATGACTGCACAGGTGTTAGGTGGTAACTCTGGAAAGCTGGCACAAATTTTGAGAAATAAACCAGGTCTTATATACCAAATAACAACAAAGAAGAAACCACCACAGTGAAAGATGAGTCAGTCATTCCTTACTCCTGCCTTTACATATGAAAGCAGAAATTTATCATCTTTTTTCGAGGTTCTTACTGTCTATTTGAGAGCAGTTCGGTGTTACGAAGGTGTGCTGGTTTTAGTCAGGACAGAGTTAATTTTCTTGGCATGAGGTTATGCTTTTGGATTAAACCAAGACACAAGGTTTGATGATCTGGGGACAAGTTCCTGCCCCTGGGGCCATCCCCATCCATTCTGTATTCATCAAGTATTTTCTTTAGACAACATTACTATTGATTATTTTTTACTTTTTTCATATTTTACTGGGTGGACACTGTTACTGTTACTATTACTTTATTGAGTAACATTATTTTATTGATTACTTTATTAATCACTGTTAGTTCAGGATCCCCAAGTACTAAGTTTTTACTAAACTCTAATGACTCTACTATGGGAATCCTTTGCACTCACACTGCTCTCCTGGGCACTTTCACCCTATCCAAGAAGAGTTTCTGCCAGCAGACTCAGCTCATGTATGCTATTCAGATAGAACTCATTAACATAAATTGATTAGAGACAATCACTGGCAGGAAGGTCCCTGGTGCTGAGCAGTAAGAAAATTCATGAAGAAAAAAGCAAAATCACTGAGGAAAAAACACAGGTTCCAAGAAAATTTTTGAAGGCCAAATATGGATTATGAAGGTCACATATCCTCTATCTCTACATCCTCTCTGCAGAGAAGCTTTTCCTGAGATAGAAAAGCAATATGAAGAGATGAGAGGTAGATATAAGCAGCTAAATAGAAAAACATAGCAGGAAGAAGTGTTAAATGAAGCAAAGTGGAAAGAAAGTGTGAATGCCTCCCTTCCTCCTCTGAGGTCTTATTCATCATTCAAAGACATTCTAGACAACTCTAGTTTAATAATTTTGATCTTTTTTCTTTGAACCCTTTGCAAAAGTCAGTCTATTTCAATGACGGTAGACAGAGCTGACTCTCAAAATTCTACAGACAACTGATTTGTAGCTGTGTCTGCCAGACCACACACATAGGAACTGCACTTGCATGTAAAGGTTGAGTGACTTAATCTCTGCAGTTATTAAACAACTGTGAGCCATTTGGTGCATGTAATTACAGCAACGATTAGCTGAAAACCAGACTAAGAATGATGTTTGTGCAGGAGCAATCTGGAAATGAGACCATGAGTGCCTTCGAAATTAAAAATAAATTAAGGCTGGCTGTAAGTGTCTCTGTCATGCAATGGTTTCATGAGGCAGTGCAAGGAGCAGGCATCAGAAATCTCCCCTGACTACCTTGCAACACAAAGAAGTGGGACTCAAAAGTCTCTGAGTTGTGTTCGTGATCTGTCTGCCTGCCTGCAGGTATAATACATTTTTGTCCTTTTTTCCTAGGAAGAAGAACATAAATTACTTACCACATTACAGCTGTTGTACACTATAGGATATTATTTTTCTCTCATCTCACTTCTACTAGCTCTACTTATACTCTCTTTGCTCAGGTTAGTACAAATTTGCATGCATTTTAAAAGTGCAGACCCCAGTACTCACATTCTTTTTTCCATGTAATTGAATTTATTGCTTGGCTTGTATTTTCCTAGTAAGTATTATAAAAGCAATTTCTAATCAAAATCCATTGATGGCAACAATAGAAATACAACAGTTTTGGGGTTTTTTTATTTCTGCAAATTAAACATATTCCAGATGATTAATTAATTATTTTTTTTCCCACAGAAAACTTCACTGCACAAGAAACTACATCCATATGAATTTATTTGCATCTTTTATTTTGCGTGCCACAGCAGTTCTTATAAAAGACACTGTATACTACAATATTTATTCCAAAAGACCAAATGATGAAACTGGATGGATATTATATCTCAGTCCTGAGGTAATTTGTTAGTACATTGCTAACAGTAAATGTCTGCTGTTAGAAGCAATAACTGTTAGAGTTTCAGAAGTTTGCTGTACAGCAGCAAGCTTTGAGATATTTGTTAGCTGAGCTTTGAATACTGAAATTTTGCTGATAATGCTTGGGGTAATCAAGAAAAAAAATGTGAAAAAGACTTACATGTGTAGTTTTTAGGAAGAATCTACATATTTGGCACTTATATAATAATTTATTTATTCACTTTTGGTATGCATAGCACAATCAATGCAGACAAATCTTGTTTTAAGACATCGTTATCAAACAATGTATTTCCTGTGAAAGAATACTAAGAGAGAAAAATAGTTTAAAGGATTTTCTGTACTAGGAAAATGTACTAATTTTCTTACACTTGTTTAGATAAAGGAATAACAGCATGTCTCATTTCATAGAATCATAATATCATAGAATGATTTAGGTGACCTTAAAGATCATCTAGTTCCAACCCCCCTGCCATGGGCAGGGACACCTTCTAGGAGACCCAGTTGCTCAAAGCCTCATCCAGCCTGGCCTTGAACACTTCTAGGGATGAGGCATCCACAGCTTCTCTAGACAACCTGTTCCAGTGCTTCACCACCCTCTCCAGGAAGAATTTTTTCCTGATATCCAATCTAAATCTACCTGCTTTCAGTTTAAACCCATTACCCGTTGTCCTGTCACTACAGACCCTTGTAAAAAGTCCCCCTCCAGCTTCCTTATAGGTCTTCTTCAAGTACTGGAAGGCTGCAATACGGTCTCCCTGGAGTCCAGGCTGAACAAGCCAAATTCTCTCAGCCTCTCTTCATAGTAGACATTCTCCAGCCCTCAACTTCATGGCCTTCTCTGGACCCACCCCAACTGGTCGATATCCTTCTTATGTTGAGGGCTCCACAGCTGGACACAGTACTCCAGGTGGGGTCCTCGAGAGCAGAGTAGAGGTAACCTTCCTTGCCCTATTGGTCACGTTGCTCTGGATACAGCCCAAGACACAGCTGGCTTTCTGGGCTGCCAGCACACACTGCTAACTCATGCCCAGCTTTTCACCTACCAGTACCCCGAAGTCCTTCTCCTCAGGGCTGCTCTCTATCCACTCTCCATCCAGCCTGTACTTGTATTTGGGATTGTCCTGACCCAGGTGCAGGACCTTGCACTTGGCCTTGTTGAACTCCATGAGGTTGGCATGGTCCCACCTCTCCAGCCTCTCCAGGTCCCTTTGGATGGCATCCCTTCACTCCAGCATGTCAACCATGCCACACAGCTTGGTGTCATCAGGAAAGCTGTTGAGGTGAACTCAACCAATTTTGCAACTACTCTGGATAATTAGATTTGTATGATGCTGTATAAATATAGTTTGACCATGTCTAGAAGCAAAATTACTTGCAAGATGTTAATGGTGATTATTTTAGTAGGTAATGGTAATTATTTTAGTCGCTCATGTATAAACATTCTGATGTACAGATCATGAGAAAGAACAGACACCCCAGCCTGCACTGTCTCTGCTTCTTCCTACTTGTCACTTTTACTCAAACTCTCTGACACTGTAGAAGCCTTTAATTTGTTGCACTCCCCTCCAGCCTCTCACAAGCTGCAAGGAGAGTCTTGTGAGATATGTGACTGATCCACAGTTATATCACAACCATGTGCTAGTTTTGAAAACTGTTGCTGAAGTAAAAAGAGAAAACCAGGATTTGTCAGAGCTTTTATATATTAACAATGGTTCCTGGTCTCTCATTTCTACAGATTGTAATCATTTGCAGGACTGTCCAGTTTTTCATGCATTACTTCATTGGGGCAAATTATTTTTGGCTATTAGTAGAAGGAATTTATTTGCGTACGTTACTGATAACAGTTGTCCTCTCTGAAAGACGACTGCTACAGACATACGTTGTGATAGGATGGGGTAAGTACCTAACAATTTCCAAATTCTTGATTTTGTGGTACCTTTTTGAGTCAATGGTGGGTACTTTGTAATTAAGTAATAAATAATAAATAATTTTTTGAAAAATTTTTTTTTAAGTCATCAATTGTCAGTAAAGATATACCACCAGTGATAACATTGTAGTTCAGCTTACCCTGCAGATACAGGAAATGGGTGAATTGTTTCATAAGCAAACAGCAGTCTAGTTGACAGATCAGGAATTTTTTTTCTGTATTTCCTATCATCACTGAACATTATAGTACTACACTTCCTCTTACTTTGGAACAGAGCACCTACACAGCAAAGTTTTCTAAACATTATTTTCATTTATATGTTCATTTTCCTAGCTTACCTTAATGTTCTAAAGTGTGCTTTAAGTTAGAGGGCAATCTGGAATACTGCATAATTCAGGTTTCTATTTCAGGCAATTTTCATGGAATAAAAACAATGTATAGTTAGTTACAAGCATTTGAACAATTTTGTGTAAATTATGTCATGTACTCCAGCAATTATGTTTGTTGCTTATTCGGAGAGTGTAATGCTGTATCTTGCCTGGACAAAGGAGAAAATCAAGGTTTCCCAGTTCTCAACAATCATCTACAATCTACCTGTAGAAGTTGCAGGGCTTTGCAGGTTTTAAATTAAGATAAAAAATATACTCTTAGATATCACATAGGTTTGTTGTAAGAGTTGTGTATTCAAATCCAGTGCCTGATTTAAGGAGAATGATAGGATGAGTGGCCATAAGAACTTCTGGTTCCTTTTATCAATGTATAGTTTTACAAGCTGGTCCACTATCACCACATCTATGTCTATGGAACTATATTGTCAAATGTAAAATTGTGTATGCAAGACTGTGAGACTATAATGTGTTTCCCACTTTAAAAAAAAAGGAATAGTGTTTTTTAGAAGGATTTGATTGTGGTGGAAAGTTATGTAGTTGTAAATAAATCATTCCATATTTGCTGTGCTGTACTGCCTGATAAAATTATCTACAAAGGATAAAGAAGTATGATTTTAAGAACTGTTTAAACACAAACATAAATAGCTGAAACAAATAGCAAATAAGACTGAAATTATAATCAGTACATTTGGAATGCTAGACTTGTTTAAAGGAAATTTTTTGTTATTGTTATCACAGTTGTGGCAAATTCCCTGTCAGTTTGACAGTAATTCATGTAATTCTGTTTTAGTTGTCTACAAGTTGTACTAGGATCTCTCTGTAACAATCTCAGGTATTGAAGAAAGTTAATTTCTCTTTGACATCTACCTCACCTCTTTAATTTTGAAATGGGAATTGAAGAGCATCTGAAACCTATCTTACTGGACAAATTCCTAGAACTAAGTGAATTTCCGATAAGGACATTTTTCATTGTTTTCTAGTATGACTGTATTAATTTATTAATGAAGGATGTTTGCTGTAGAAAAATAACAATGTCTAAAGTAAGACCCAAACCAGGACTTCATCATCTAAAATACCACATGGGGAAATCTGAACAGAAAAGTTTCAAAAGCATGATATAAGTCCTTGTTGAAGTGCACAAGACAATTTAGGGCAAAACTATCTGGTCTGAAATAATCAAGATCCATTCACAAACCCAGAATTCTTAACTCTCTTTTATAGAAATGTCTATGTTTATTACTACTGGCAAGATTAAAAGATATCTGATTTTTGTCTCTTACAACATTTGAACCAGGTTTTGAATATGCAGGAGAGACTATGGTATGTATTGTTCTAAGGATGTCCTTACAATAGATTGCTTCACATTGTGCATTATGTAATCTTGTTATCAGAGATCAATTAAAAAGTACTCAGACCCAGTAATTTTGGCACTGGCACATTTAATTTTGGAGTATTAAATTAGTAAGTAACAAGTGAAAGTAAAACTCATAGCTGACATTGTGCCTTTTTTTTTCCTTTTGTTAACAGTAAGAACATCTATGCTCTTTTCTTCTTGTTGTACAGTTTTAAATCAAAAATAAGATTTTATTTAGCTTCCTGTAACAATAAGAGAACTCTAACAGACTGATCAGAACCTTGCACTTCTTAGTTCTTTAAAGACACATAAAACAAGCATATCTCCAGAAGTTAAAAAAATCAGGTTGTTTTAGTCTTGGCTCATGAGAAACTAAGGAGTTCTGAGGCCTTGATGATAAATGCAGAGTCTTCACTACCGATCAACGTAACATAAATTTAATAATGTGGAAAGAGCTGAGATACTGAACAAGGATTAAATAGAGGTGTTTGCAAGGGGACCACACCAGTTTTCCAAAATGTCAGTCCATGCATACAAAGCAAGTGCTGTAACCTTGAGAAAGTCTTGTTTCCCAAGTTTAAAAGAAAAAGGTTGATCTATCCTTTAAATCAAAAATATTTCTTTGAGTAGCATAACCTGACATTCTGACATCAGATCTGAAAGAAGCTTCAGGCAAAATCACTTCTTTTAATTGAGGAATCATGCACAATTGAGAAAGGCATGTTTTATTGCATGCTTGGAAAAACCAGTTATTTTTTCACACCTGAAACAGAAGTATTGACCTTTAAGTTAAGTTAAAGTTTATCTTCATCAGGTTAACATAGTAAACAATTTGTTGGAAATTGGTCTGTAATACCTATGATGAAGAGATAAGGAAAGCCTAAACGAAACAGTCATTAATCATTTGGAACACGGTACCTCAAAGTCAGTAAGTACTAGATACTCAAATGCAATTCTTCCAAATTCCAGGACAGACAGGAAAATCCACATATGAAAACGATTTTCACCAAATCCACTCACACATTTAAGATGAGGAAGATATGTACATCTGTGTCGGTATGTATATTACAGCTCAGATTTGGTGACTAAATCTAGGTACACATTGTATAGAGGATAATGTTTTGTCAGGACCAATACAAAACAGAAATTAAAATGAATATTAAAATATTGCATTTTGGCACCTGTACAGAAGTGTGTTGATTAGAATTGTCTCAGAAAATTGGTCTTGTCCCAGATGAAGTCTAGTTTCTCAGGGTAAAGGATCTTGATAAAACAGAAGATAAAATACATTCCTGTGCCCTTCTCTAGACAGTCAGTGATGAATCCCAAGTATTTTGGACCAACTTCCTTATGCTTACAAGAAAACAAGTATTTAACATTAAAAAAAAAAATTAAAACTTTCCTGATTAACTATGAAGTTAAGCTCCATACAATCAAAACAGAATTCTTAATATTTTCATCCTCATGCAGTCTCACGACCTCTGTCACTCCTCTGCTCCCCCAGTATGATTTATGCTGTGTTCATTGAGTACTCTGAGTGGTGTTTTCATATCAGATTTCCTGTGGGTTCTTTGAATCACGTAGTGTTTAAATCTTTAGTTTGGTTGATCTGATGGAGGAGGGACTTAATTTTATTTTACAAGGTTAAATTTAGGTAACTAATATCAAGACTGTCTCTAGAAACAAAGGAAGAAGACAAGTACCTTTAAAGAGTGAATTATTTCCATGTTTAAGAGAAGTGGGATATTACTGTAGTCCTTTCAGGCATCTCTAGATATAGTTACATTGGAACTTGCCTTATTTCCTACAGCATCCTTTTCTCTGGCCTTACCTGTATTCATCCACTATGCTGCTGTGAAGATTATTTTTCAGCTTTGTAGTTTTGAACATGTTATCCCACTCTTGGCATCCCTACTTCACCTGTTTTACTTCTTCCTCATCAGACATTAACTACTCCCCTTCATTTTCAGACTTATTCCTATCTCTCCTCACCTATTAAAAGTTCCTGTCAAAGCATAACACCACATTTCTTTGTCCACTGCCAAACCTCTGAGTTTTCTCTTCTCCTGTGCCTTTTGGTTTAGAGGGTCCTTCTCACCATCTATGCCTTGGTTTCTCTGTTCCCTCTCACATTCCTCTTTAAAGATCCCTTGTGCTCTATCAATATGGCTGTATTAGCATACAGGCTGCTGACACACCAAGATTTTCACACTGGTTAGTGTTGCCTCATTGCTTCCTCACTCTTCTCACCTCTCTAAATCCATTTGTTGCTATGCTGGATTCAGCCAGGAAAGAGTTAAATCTCTTTACTGTGGCTGCTAGGAAGCTGTGTTCCTGGATGCAGAGAGCAGCACTGATAAGATCTTAGCTGGCGCTGGGCAATGCCTGCACTGAATTTAAGGTCTTTCTCCACTTCTGATACTTCAGTTGCATTCCCAGCTCTTGCTGTCTCACTACAGGCAGTGCTGGGACACACAGTTCAGGCACCTGACCCAAACTGACCAAGGGAGTATTTCATTCCATAGTATGTCATACTCAGGGCAGAGGCGAAATGGGGGTCCAGTAACCATTACTGTCTCCCTACCTTACTCACTCTCGTTTGCTCCCATACACTTGC
>NW_010263446.1:0-8338 GCF_000690775.1 Eurypyga helias
AACCATTCTGTGGTTCTATGATTCAAAAGCAACAACCACTTTGGTGCCAGCAGAGAAAAGATTTGGGGGGAGACTGTAGATGAGCATTGCAACAGAGAAACTAAGGATGGTGTAAACACCTTCCCTGCGCATTTCCAGGGAGCAGCCTGTGAGAGGACAGAATTGGCCCACGTAACGCCATCGTGCATGGTTCAGTTAGGGCATTTGGATGGCGTTAGGATGGCATTCAAAGTCTGGGACCCACCTTCCACACAGCACCAGTCAGATTTGTCATAGCATAGGAGATGCCTCTTCCTTTCCGCAACATCTTTCTTTTTTCAGGAGGAAAGCAGCTTTGCCACAGTGGGCTCAGAGCTGGAAAAGGAACAAGCTATATTTATCCTAGAACATTTGCAACTCCTGATGGATCTAGAACATACCATGATAAAAAGAAATAAACGCTGTTTTCCAGTATTGCTGTTATAGCACTTGCACAAGCCAAGTGTTATAAAACAGCATCTGACGTGACAGTGCTTTACATAGTCCCTGCAGCGACAAACCACCACCTGGAAGAAAAGAGGGAGGAATCAAGCCCTTTGTGACTAGGAACCCCAAAAGATTCATACCTCAGTGGGCAAGTTCTGCAAATTCATTGTAGAAATTTGTTCTCTGTTTCCCTCTTTATCTGTTTAGCATGTGACGGGCACACGCTTTTCAGGTATACTAGAAAGCAATTTACTTCTCCAGACAACAGGAGGGAGCAGTAGGTTCCTCCAGAGCCAGCACTGCTCCTGCTTTTAAGCCTGCCTAAATGGAAGTGTCGCAGCCTACGGCAGCTGGCAGGCTCAGCCACAGCGCCTGCTGAGAATTACTGTTAACAAACACGTTTGGGTTTATTAAGCCTTTCTTCTTCCCACAAGTGTTACAGTCACAGTTTCTGGAGTACTCACAGGCGCTGTGTAGAAACACGCTGGGAACGAGCGCGTGAAAAGCTCTCGCGAGGCTCACCCCGCTGCTGCTGCTCATAGGGGTTCACCGGCCACCCCAGGGGTGTGCCTGCAGCCCACAGGGTCCCGTGTCTCGTGGCGGGATCAGTCTCAACTCCACGGTCCCCAGCTGCTTCATCCAGGGTGTCCCCTTCCCCGTGAGGTTCCCAAGCCTACCTCCCTACCTGGCAACAGGTCCTCCTTGACAGAAATCACTGTTAAAATTCAGATTAGTGCACCGGGGCAGCAACTCTGGCTGTGCATGCTTTCAGACCAGAGCAGCGATGAAGGAGGGACCCCATATAAACAGAGACCCTGCAGCAGGATGGGAAGGGGTGAGGGGAACACAGAGGAAGAAACAACTTTCAGGGTTGCAGATCCAAATTTTAGTCCAGAGAAGCTGGACCAGACCAGAGTTTCCTTCTAATACCAGTCATGTATGTGCAGCAGTAGCATTCGCAGCTATCAGAATTTCCTCTGGAAAATCTGTGATCACTCTTAACCTGCAATGTTAGTTAGAGGGACTGTGCCCATGGGGATGGAGGGCTGCGTAAAGGATGTTACAAGAACCCACACCAGGAAGACAGTGGGTCGACAGTTACATGCCCACAACCCGTTATCAGGGCTTGGCATTTGCCTGAGCAGTCACCAGCAAACAGAGCTACAGGAAGGAACTGGGGTTGCTGGACAACGTGCAGGCTGGCAGTTCGGGAGTGGAGGGACAAGAGCAACACGTGGGTCAAGTTCTCAAGAAGTCTCCAAAGTCAGACAATAAGTTTTGCATGTGCTGAGCCTGCCATGCCAAGAAGGGATGCTGGCTTCACAGCTGCAGATGCTGTGAGCCTACTGCCCCCAGCAAAATGATCTGTTTCTCCCACTGTCCTCCTGAAATTCCAGGCTTGGCTCATACCACTTTTAATTAAGGTTTGAAGCTTTTTTTTTTTCCCCAAAAATAACCAATACTGAGTAATAACATTTCTGATTAGCCAGAAAAAGAGATGACTATGCTATTGGTCTGAAAGCTATAATGCATCCATAAAGTCTCGAAAGGTATCAATCTGGGTACCAATCTAATGCGATAGAGGAAAATAAGCAATTGCAGCCTCATATATTATGGAGCCAAAGCAAATTACCTGCTGATGATGTCTTTATAGCACTGATGCTGGCGGTGGAGGGATTGTTGCCAAATGGAAACCCACTCAGCCTTGGGAACCAACTGACATTCCTATACCCAGCAATCACGTCGTAGATGCCCACAGCAGATGGAAATTGATGGCTGTAATCTCCATGAGGAGGATGCCGGCCACACTAAGGCACCCTCGCTACCCACCCCTGCGTCATGACCATCAATCTGATGTGTGTTATTAGCACAACTCAAGGTTGCAGACCGTTGCTGGAGAAAGCAATAAAAACCCCACAATGAGCAATTGCTGAGGGAAGCAGAGAAAGAGGATGCCAATTTTTGTCAGTTCACTGGATGAGGCTACGACCCTTGAGCAGCTCTGAAGTTAACAGACATGTCTGTGTCCCGATAGCTACGCAGCATGGTTCTCTGCCTGCCTGGTCGCAGCATCAGTGCAGCTGTTTTTTTACGATGCTGGGTCACAGAAAGGGAGAAGAACGTTACTAGAGATGACCTTTGGTGTAGCATCAAAGGTGTATTTTGAAGAGTTGCATTTTCACCGAAAGACTGTTCAGCCCAGTGCCAAATGGGTTCTGTGACACACTGACGTTATGAAGAGCGATGGCTGGTGCTATGCGCTGCGTGCTACATCCAGCTGCACGAGCAAACGGAGCGCACCCACGTGCCTCGCGGTCAGCACTGCCGGTTCAGGGGATTCGGGGCCGCCTTCGTCTCTCTGACTTTCTGGAAAAGACAGAATCAGGGCAACTAACTTTCCGCCATGTGCCATGTTTGCTGCCAGCAGATTTTCTAGCATGTGCACAGCCACAGCAGCAGCCAGATTTTGCTGCCCCCCGCTATATCTCCATGGATAAATAACCTAGCATACATCAAGATAAATTTATCTTGGGTGTAACCTCAGGAATGTCATTGTGGTAAGAACAGGAATTATGTGGGCCATACCACAGATGAAACCGTGTCACTGGGGAAAATAATTTCAGATGTATTTCTCTCGCAATTAATAGCCACTAAGTTTTTAGAGGAAAGAAATATTGAGAATATTTTACCAAATGCAAGTTTAAGAGAAAATAGAATATTGATCTTAGAGAATAATTTTCAAATGTTTGTAATGATAAAATGTTCTTCTGTGTGTAGTTCATGAAGATAACCCCAGGCCAGAGTAGGTGGAGACTAACATTGATTTTATGGAAGCAGACAGCACACATGAGTTTGAAAGCTGGCCTTACCCATTTCCCTTCTTTAAGTCAGCAGCACAATGGCATAATAGGAAAGCATTTTTTAAAATATCCACTGTGGCTGATGCAGCTGAAAATATGTTCTGAAACAGCTCTGATGACATACAGAGTGATAGGAAGCAGCAGTTAACGACATAGCATGATTTACATAGGCATCCCTATTAGAACATGAGTTACTTCTTCAGATACATTAATCCTATAATGATTTACTGCAATTTTTAAATTAGAAACAAACAGGAAAAGCCCACTCAGAAGCCCATAATAAGACGCAGTTATGCTCGTGTTCTCTCATCCTGGTGTTGGTAGGCACTGCTGCAGTGCACTTCCCATCATAATAAGATGAGAAGATAAGCAGGCTGTTTGCTTTTTAAAAAGAATATGAAGACACCAGAGAAGGCCAAATGGGCTTGTCCTGAGCACTGCTTTGTAGTGAAAATCTGCCCCCCAATTCCACTGAGATGCTGTGGTTGCAGGCCCTCCAGCGTCATCCTCCACAGAGCACTCCCGCTGCCGTGGCTGGAGGCTCTTCCTTTCCATGGCCAGAGCCAGCAGTAGCGTTAAACCCAATACACCACTCAGTTACCAGATTTCACTGCAGATTTGGCAGTTTGCTAAGGTACAAAGGTTACTCAGCACACAGTACTGCTTAGGAATCATTTGCCTATTCACAGCACATCATTTACATTTTCAGGATCTTTTTAGCAAGGTTGTTCCACGCACAGTAGATATAATAAAACATTCAATACATATTGAAAAGTCAACAGTTCTTGGTTTAGTTTTGCAGATTGAAAGGTGAATTTCAGGACAGGATGAAGCAGATGTGTAATTTTTGATCCCCTGTAGTGGTTTCAAAGACTGAATAACAATTCTTTAAATCTGACACAAACCCCACTCCAGTAACAAAGACATCCCTCGGCATCAGAAGCATTTCTGAGGATTTTGCAAGATATCCCCATCTATGCCTTTTCTATACCCACCTCTTCTCCCCAGCGATCCTTTTTCCCCATCTCATACATTCATTTTGCAGCCACATCACAAACCCACACCAAATGCAGAGTCTGTACCTGCACCTCAGTCACATCCCAGTCAGTTGAAAGGCTCCTCCCTGCCACCAAACCAAGGGATATTGATAGCTTCCATCAAGCTAAATTTGCTTAAGTAGAAATATTAGTTATAAAGCAACAAATAAAAAGCCCAAAAAGAAATACACAGCAGTGCAGCATCACTGTGAGGTGTGCAGACCAGCCCTAAACTGATAAAAGCTCTTGTAGAGGTTGAGTCCTTTTTACAAAGAAGAAAGTAAAATTTACACAGCCCTACAAAGAAACCCAGTTCCTCCTGTGAAATCTGAGTCTTTTCACATACTAGTACTCTCTGTATGAGCCTCTCTGCCGCCCTGTGTACGGGTTTACTGCTGCCCTGAATACCAACCACCAATGTCCCAGGTTTCCAACAGAGCAGGGACTCTACCGCCAGAAATCCTTTAAGTGCCCAATGGCCTTCTGGAGCTTTTCCTTTGGAGCTGTCGAGTGTGAGAACAAACTACTGCTGCCACACCATCACTACAACGCTCCCATAAGCACCTTCCAGAAACAGGGAAGGGAACAAAGAGAATCCTACCCCCCGTCTGTCAAACAGGGCTCCTCTCTGTTGACATCTCTCAGGGACACAGTGTGGCAGGGCTTTTAATTATTTGTCTCTTGGCTGATGTGCTACAGTCTGTGCTTGGGAAGAGCAGGTAAAGAAGCACGGGAGGAAACTTATGTGGTTTGTGGTAGTTCTTAGCATGTTTATTTTACTGAGGGTTTTTTAAATTTTATTTTAACGAGTCTCTTCTGTCTTCTCTTCAGCTCTGAAGCTCCTTCCTGCCCAGAAAGCCCAAACTTTCCATTGCACCGAGACATGAGATTACACCACCCAAGACTAAATGCTACGTGCGGTTATTTCCAGTTGGTGGTGTCAGAAAACTCAACCAAAGCCACCGAGCAGGTGAGTGGCAAAGCCAGAATCGGACCCAGGGGATCCAGACCAGATTGCAGCACAGCTCCTCTGCTCACCCTTTTCAAACAAGCCACCACACTCATAGGAAACCCCCCCAAGTGCTACAAAGCTACATTTGGCAGCAGGAGAAGGGAAAAGAGAAGTTAATAGTAATAACAGGAGACAACTACAATTCCTAAATTTCCACCATCCGCACACAAATTTTCACCCATCCTTCCTAACAAGGCACATCCCTAAGAAGAACAGCCTTTTTAACAATGCTGAGGATTAAACCCCAGCCAAATCTGACAAAGAAAAGCTTATTCATAAACCGTAATTTACTCCTTGGGGATTAATGACACTTGAAAGCAGAACAAACCAGTGCACTACAATAAACAACCGTAAGGAGAAATCAGCACATAATGGTGATTTCTTTCTCTTACAGAAAACAGAAAAATTGAATTATTTTGGATGAACCAAATCAAATCTATCACTTCTGGCTACAAGAAACCTTTTATTTCAAATCAAACTAGAAACTAAGTGCTGCTTTCCAATTTGGGATACTTTAAAACCTTTCTAATAAAAGCTGAGGCTAGTTTCATAAGGGGCCCTAAGAGCGTGATTTCACAACCACTGCAGAAGCTGCCTTGGGTCTGTGCCACGGGTCTCTGTCCTGGCCACCTCTCTGCCCTGGAAGCCAGACATTCTTGCAGAGATGCAGCGAGCTGGGGTGGGTGCTGCAGCCTGGGGTACCACCTCCCTCCCCACGGCCCAGGCTCCCTCTGAGAACACCTCCACGTGGGCCTGCAGGTTGTTCCGGCAAGAGCAATAAGTACACGGGTTGATTTGCATCAATGATATTAACTATATGATTTAAGTCAGAAAGATTAAGTAAAACTGTTTCCTGTGCTGTCTCCATTTTGGTTTGCATTTGTGCTTTTAAAAGCTATTTTCCCAATGGAAACTCTTATTGGTTAGAAGAACTTGGTGCTTTCTTAGGTGATCAGGAGAATTAATTATTCAGTAGCTAAACGCAATAATCAATTACACAGATTAAACATACCTTCAGTCAGAATTTTAATTTTTACATTCACTTTGGCAAAAGTGAATCATACATTTTACATTTCATAGATTATTTTTTTGTCTGGTTTTAATTTGCCACACCATGTAGCGATGGAAATTTGATTTTAATTCCGGGCACACAAAAATAAGCTTACATAACTCCCTCGGTGCTATCTAAAAATTAAACTTCATAAATATTACAAAACAGAGATTAAATATCGTCTGCCAACACAGTGAGCTGACAGACCCTAAGCTTGGTCTCGTCCACAAACAAACAAAAGCTCAATGGTTATTCTATTCATTTTCCAAGTTTTGAATTCCCATTATTCAACCACTGCGGGTGAACAACTGCAGCCCTCTGTACTTCTGCAGGAAGAGGCAACAGTGGTTTAACAGTTAAACGCAAACGACTGTCATGCTTCCACCATTTCTGTGAGTAGACATTCTTCGTACCTTCGATACCCAGCATGCAATACTGACTAAAGTGTTCTTAAGCGAAGGTGGAATGTAACAATTCTTTTTTGAAGATGCCAACAAAACCCTTCATCCAGCCAAGCGATGAGCTTTGGCGCACACTGACAAAGGCTCTCAGACTAAAAAATATAAAACACAGTTTATGTTATCTTTTATGTATTGGTGGCTTTTCAAAGGTAAAACCCAACCTCCAAATCCTCCTACTGGGCTGAATTCCTGTATTGGTTTTCCACCCCAGGTTAATTTCCATATTGCTTAGTTTCAATAATAGCACATGTTCAATAAAAGCTTTCTCTCTTCTTTCAGAATGAGACCTATGTCTTAATTTTATTTTCACAATTCACATTTACCAAGGAACTGATTTCTGATTTCATTCATGGTTTGCCATCTGGTGCTGCTTCTAACCAAGTATTAAGTAAAGAACCTTCTCCCAGCCTCTGAAGCTGCTCAGCCTTGCACTGACATGTAGCTTTAGAAGTACCTCAAAATCCATAGCAAGACTTCAAAGAGAAAACGCCCCTCTTGCATCTCCCACCTTTCTCAGTGTTCAGAATAACGATCAAGTAATCAGATCCACTGAAGGCAGAAAATAATCTAATAATGGCTTTCCTGGCCTACGATTCTTCCAACAACTCTTTTTCCTGCTGTGTTTCATATTTCAAAGCTCTGTTCTAATAAAAGATAGTGCCATTTTCTTAAAACTTTCATTTTAACTAAGCCTGCTGAGCATGCCATTAATAAAGTCCCACTAACAGAGACACCAGGATAAATACAAATAATTACAAACCCACTATTCAAAATCAACTTTAATCCCCAGTTAACTCCATTACCTTCTCTATTTGTTTCACATTTAACTGTCATCTTTAACTGTCTGCTCAATGTTTCATCCAAGTAAAAGAATCTTCAGAATATAGCACTTTGCTTTTTAACTCAGATGACACCAGACTGGCAAAGCCCTCCCACCTAAGCCTTCTCTGCTGGCTCACGAGACACCCATCGTGCAGCAATACACTTGATAGACATGCAAGACGGTTCATAGAATCCCAGAATGGTTTGGGTTGGAAGGGACCTTAAAGACCATCTAGTTCCAACCCCCCTGCCATGGGCAGGGACACCTTCCACTAGACCAGGTTGCTCAAAGCCGCATCCAGCCTGGCCTTGAACACTTCCAGGGAGGGGTCATCCACAGCTTCTCTGGGCAACCTGGGCCAGTGCCTCACCACCCTCTCTGTGAAGAACTTCTTCCTGATAAGTAATCTAAACCTCCCTGTTTTCAATTTGTACCCATTACCCTTTGTCCTGTCACTACAGGCCCTTGTAAAAAGTCCTCTCCCAGCACCCTCAAGTTCAGCTGCAACTAGTGCCTGGAAGATCTCTAATGGGTCCTTTGTTGGGACTTAGAATCATAGAATCATGGAATCTTTTTTGTTAAGATCATCAAGTCCAACCATTAACCTAACACTGCTAATACCACCACT
>NW_010263446.1:8442-22108 GCF_000690775.1 Eurypyga helias
GAATAAAGGTTTCCTAATATCCAATCTAAATCTTGTAGATGGAGTTTCACTCTCACTGTCAGCAGGCAAGTGCCCAGATGGCGCGAGCAGTGCAGGAACGAGACCCGCCAAAGGGCTGCTCCAGCGTAGCGTGCTGCTCAAGCTCCTCGCCATCCCAACACTGGTGCCAGCACGGAGCTGCCGTATGCGTGTGCCACGCAAGTTCCCCTGCCTCTTGCAAGTATTCCACCTGCCTTTCGCAAAAACAAAGGCAGCATTTGCTTCCTGGAATATTTAAGGGGCAGGAAGGCAAAACTGCTCTTGCGTTACTCCAGCCAAGCGACTGGCACGCTTGCAGGTCTGCTCCCTGCAGCAGGAGGGAGAAGGGAGTAGATCAGGACAAGGTAGATGGGGGAAGATGCAGCAAGAGGGAGTAGGGTGGATTTCTAAGAGACAGAAAAGAAGGGGACATTGCCTGTTAGAAAGAAAACAAGTGGGTTTTTTTGTTTCTGTGTTAATCTGGTTGTCCTGGGTCAAATCCAGTGGAGGCTGGCCAACTGCCATTAGCTAAGCAGCCAGCCCACTCCATATTCCACTTGGGGATTGCTGTCTCATTTCTAGGGGCCTTAAAAGACACCTGCTAGAGCTCTCTGCTACCATGGCCAAACATTGCGTACAGCTGAAAATATGCTTTGTTTACTTCAGTCAAACCTTTAAGAGGCTGTAGGGCTTGTGGACGGGTATCAACAGCAGTGAATCTCTGTTTACCCACACGACAGGTGCAAGGGAAGCACGGGTGCTGCCCTCCATCGGCACATAGCACAGTGCTGGCAGCAGAAGGAAAGGGAAAAACCCAAAAGACAACAGCGGGCAGGTCTGAAGCATCAAGAAGGACAAGAGGGAGCGATTTCAACCTCCCTTCCCCAGCTTCTGCTATCCCAGAGCACGAGATCCCACATGCACTCTTGCACGTGATATAAGACGATGCTCTCTGGCATGAAGATATTGCTAGGTGATAGATTTCTAGGAGATTTTCCAGTGCAGGAGTCTCCTTCTGGACCGCACCCCAGCATTTTTCCTGCTCCCATGACCCTGTGCTCCCAGCCGTGCTGGATGGCTGGTCACAGACCAGCTGCAACTGTGGGATTCCAAGCTGCGAGGAGCCCTGCAACACAACCCCGTAGGCATGTGAGATGCGGCACAGCTGCAGGGAAGTGTGAAATGGGCGTCCAAAGCCTGAGTCACACATTCCCCATGCAGGCTGCACACCAGGGAAGCAGCCCGGTCTTGTTTCTTCTCTTTAACCACTGCATTCAGTCACTGCTGTTTGGAGCTAGCAACATCTTCCACCGGGCAGTACACCTTGCTCCGAGGTAACTCATGCTGGTGGGCAGATGATGTGTTTGGGAGAAAAGGGAAGGGGCAAGAAGTCTCATCTTGCAAAGATTTTCTGCGTTTAGTTCATTCCTCCAACATGAGCGTTTGGAGGGAAACACGACCCCAGAGACTCCAAGTCTGGTCTTGTTTAGACAAAAAGCCAAGGAGATCCTGGGAGCAAGGTGCCACAGCTGGCAAATGCGAACAAAAGTCCCAGAAGAAAGAGCAGAGGCTCTGTGTGTCCTCACAACACCAAATATAATCCACACAGGGGTCTCAAACTCGTTAGAGCAAGAATATGAATAGATGTTTAAATAGACTGTTTTCATCTAGTACATCTCACAAATCTAATCAGAAGTAACTAATACTGCATAAAGCCTCTGGCAGGGGCATCAGATGTAGCATTTAATAGCCAATTTGCAAAGGCTATCAGCTTCTTTCTCCCTTTTCAGACGGATTTAGTTATGTTTCACATCACATCCTGCTTGTGTCCCAGTCCATATTCACTTCAGTTTGTGACCATATGGACACCTCTGCCTGTCTCCTGTTGCCCCTTTTCTTTCACCTACCATGGCAACAAAGCCTCCCGGGTGTTCTTTACTCACAGTGTTGGACTGTCGAACATGCACATCTCTCAAAGTAAATACAAAATACCACCAAGCATCTGGATACCATCCAACGTCATCATTACAGACAGCTTTACCAAACAGTCTTCGGGGTTGAATAATCTTCAGATTGGATTCATGGAGCAGGACCCAGAGTTAACAAAACTGTCCAACAGGACTCTACTCTGCTCTGGTGAGACCCCGCCTGGAGTGCTGCATCCAGCTGTGGAGCCCTCAACATCAGAAGGATAGAGACTGGTGGGAGAGAGTCCAGAGGAGGCCCCGAAGATGCTCAGAGGGCTGGAGCTCCTCTGCTGTGGGGACGGGCTGGGAGAGTTGGGCTTGTTCAGCCTGGAAAAGGCTCCGGTGGGACCTCATAGCACCTGCCAGTACCTGAAGGGGCCTACAAAAAAGCTGGGGGGGACTTTTTACAAGGGCCTGTAGTGACAGGACAAGGGGTAACGGGTTTAAATTGAAAGTGGGGAGGTTTAGATTAGATATCAGGAAGAAATTCTTCCGAGAGAGGGTGGTGAGGCGCTGGAACAGGTTGCCCAGAGACGCTGTGGATGCCCCATCCCTGGAAGTGTTCAAGGCCAGGCTGGATGAGGCTTTGAGCAACCTGGGCTAGTGGAAGGTGTCCCTGCCCATGGCAGGGGGGTTGGAACTAGATGGGCTTTAAGGTCCCTTCCAACCCAAACCATTCTGTGGTTATAGGAGAAGAGTGACTTTGTGCATTAGCTAAATTCCATTTGATAAAGCACTGAAGATGTGTTTAAGCCCTAAGCTATCACAAAGCTTTGAAGCACGCGCTTTGAACTGAAGTGTGCACTTAAGTTTTCTGTTAAACTGGGGTCCATGTCCTGATTTGAATGCAACTCTTCTCACTTAGCACTGAGTTCAAGGAGGCCAACTGATCAGGCAGCGAGCAAGACCAGCAGAATTTGCAAAATAAGGATCAGATCCCTTACTTCCCAAGGTCAAAGGGGTTAAATTCACTAGTGTAGGAGTGTTCAAATACAAATATAACAGAGGCAGTGTGAAATCTCAAAAATTAAACAGTAAACAGGACAATTTGCTGTCAAGTCAGGAAAACTTTATCTAAGCTGCTGCTGCACCTCATGAGAACATTTGAAGCAGAACACAGTAGTCACACTAACAGTTCCTTTTAAGCCAGAAGACGCACAGGAAATGTTAAACATGCATTTAGCTATGTGTACAGTCAAGGGTGTTACACACGGCCTCCTGAAGCCAATGGGTCTGAGAACAGTCAGCAACCCAGATTTAGGTAACTTGTAAAAAAAAAAAAAAGAAAGAAAAAAAAAAGATTGGTGTATTTGTGATCCATGACTGAATACAGCTATAGGGAACCGGTTTTCCCAATTATATTTATCTCGAGAATCTTTTTGATTTAAACACTCGCCTAGCTCTAACAATGTTATCTAATTCTGGCAGAGCAGAGCAGAGTAGACTGACTAAAATTAGGTTTGCAAACATGCACCAAGAGACACAAGGCTTCATATGACTCATCTACTCCTCTAACTAACAGCTTCCCTGATAGACTAACGGAGGAATCCTCCACAAGGATAATAATTTTCTCAATAAAGGCAGAAGATTTAAAGTAACCGTGTTATGAGCAGTAAGAAGACACTGCATTTGCCCTGAGGTAGCACATTCATTTTCAAGACATCCAGCAATGAAAAACCTCTTATCTGGAGAAAGTACTTTTAAATATTTTCCTGGAAAGTTAGTTAAATCTGAAGGAGTGAAAGCCTGTGTATCCTCACATCCTGCCACAGGTGGGCTTTGCTGGGAAGTCAAATTGTAAAGCAGTGTGACACATAAATATACAAGTAACTTTGTCCACAAGGGGCAATCCAAAAGAAAGACGTCTAAGGAGAAGCTGTTTTCTAAAGAAGAGTTTACACCACAGGAGTTTCTCTATCCCCATTTTGCAGATGGGGAATCTGTTTTCACAGAATCATAGAATTACAGAATGGTTTGGGTTGGAAGGGCCTTAAAAGATCATCTAGTTCCACCCCCCCTGCCATGGGCAGGGACACCTTCCACTAGACCAGGTTGCTCCAAGCCTCATCCAGCCTGGCCTTGAACACTTCCAGGGATGGGGCATCCACAGCTTCTCTGGGCAACCTGTTCCAGTGCCTCACCACCCTCTCTGTGAAGAACTTCTTCCTGATATCTAATCTAAACCTCCCCGCTTTCAATTTAAACCTGTTTTGCCCAAAGTCACCCCAGTGCTAGCACAAACCTAGGAAGAAAGCCCAAGTCTCTTGAGGACCTGCTCCCAATTCACCCACCACATCCCAACATCTCCCTTCTAAAACCCATCCTGACTTCAGGTTTCTATAACAGAAGTGGGAATCAGAATAAATCCGACAACATTCTGCAGTAAAATGCTGAAGTCACTGAGATCAGTACTTTCTACCTTAGTTCTTCAAGCTCAGAGAAGAGCTCCTACATGCCATACATGCCTCATGCTCTCCAAAGGCCGAGCCAAGACACAACACTGCTAGAACAGGCTCTTTTTATCACTGTCCTCAAGACCATGCAAGCAGGCAGAAAGATTACAATAAACTGAGAAGGAAGGGGTCTTTCTGTGATAACACATTCTAGAAAATTTGACCAGTTAACCAAAACAACACTGGGTGACGCACATCGGTGTAGAAAAGACAAATTGTTTCACAGACAAGGATGACAGAAGGACAAATATTGCTCCTGTCCTGCAAACAAGAAGTGTGAGTTCAGGTTCTGTGCACACAACTCAGTTAAAATTTACCCCTGCACTAATAAAGCTGTGATCATGCCAGTGCAGACACCAAGTTCAGTTGAGATGACTGCTACCTGTCCAGATGAGTTTCATAGTCTCTGCACAATCCCAGGCTGCCAGGGAGAATCAGAAAACAGTCTAGTGATAGATACATAGGCAACCATATCCCCACTGATAGGTGTGGAAGGTCTTATTAGCACCTTTGAAGTCAATGATACATAGCTGATAGGCAGGGAAGGTAGGCAGAAATGACACCATGGGCTAGAAGTGATGAACTGACAGCTGGCAGGGCTCAGGAGGGATAAAAAATTATCTGCACCAAAGGAGGAAGCCTTGAAGGTTGAGACAAGGGAGGCCATGGAAGAAGACAGAGTGGTTTCCTACTTTCAAAAGGATTTAGAAGTCCTAGACCAAACTTTTCACACCCATTACCTACCTACCTTCTATTGCTGGCTAGACTCCTGAGTCTCTACTCCAGTAATGACTTCAAATTGGGCACCCAGAAGACAGAATGGGAAAATACCCACAACTGCTCTTTGTACTACTCCCAGAGGTTTAACTATTCCTGTGGCCCCAGTCTTCCCTCTTCCCACAGGCTCCTGGGTGCCTTCTGTGAGGAACCCTCCCCTTGGGAACAAGGCAATACAAAACTGCCCTGGTCTCTGAACTGTCAGGGCAGGCTGAAAGAGCTCCTGATGCTGGAGGCCTCAGAAGAGAACAGGCCTGTCTAAAGCTTGAGCATTGTTGTAAGAAGGAAAGTTACTGTCTAACCGGTTTAATTGGTGTAATTGGAGACACCACACCTCTTTTTATTGTAGGAATATATAACAGTTACACATCATTCTCTCCTCCACCTTACACTCGTAACAGCACCAACATTTCACGTGCTGGGAATAACTCAATCTTCTCTGCAAGCAAAAAGCCAAGGAACTTTGTATTTTTAAAAATTAAAATTGAGATTGGACTTGACATTTAGAAGCTTCCAAAACCAGCAGGCCCTAAGGTCAGGGACTCTGCAGTCCCGAGCGGGCAGCTGTGCAAGTTTGAAGAAATTAAACGCAAGGAAATTGCCTAAGTCAAGCTTCTCTTCTGCAGCACAGAGAGAAAGCCCCACACTTTCATACTTCACTGGGCAGGCATTCATGAAAATGAATAAAATATTATAACCAAAAGCCCAGTCTTCACAAGGAAACACACTGGACTCCATCCCAACTTAAGAATTCAACTCTACCAGCTCCTTCAGAGGATGAGGACCCTGACAGAAGCATGTTACCTTCGTCTTTTTCTTATCTGACTTCACAACCCTTCTATGCCCACAAATGGATAAAACCTTTTTGCATAGTCACTGTCATTTCATGTGCAGACTTCGGCAGCAATCTCGCAGTGGGGAACCGAGTCCAGCAAGCCAGTGAATGCATCTTCTCTTTCATAGAATCACAGAATGGTTTGGGTTGGAAGGGACCTTAAAGATCATCTAGTTCCAACCCCCCTGCCATGGGCAGGGACACCTTCCACTAGACCAGGTTGCTTTCATATGAAAGTGCAACACAGCATTTTCTGCTAGAAACGCGGCTTGGTTGTTCAGCACCTTTTGAACACATGCTTCTAGAAGAATAGTATCTGCCACTATAATTAAGGGTAGGGTGCTTAACTAAATATTTCTTCTGTCAGCCATTCATTTTAAAATGAGAATTTGTTGCTACATTATGCTATTTTAATATTGGATTGCCCTGAACCAGAACATCTGTGTACTTAACCAGCTGCTTTAAAAAACTGCCTTCTTTAAAACTAAGTCAAACAGACTATGTATTTTATTATAGATAAATTTCACCATGAAGTTCATTCTCTCTCATGCCACAGCTGGCAAGAGGAGAACTATCAATTCATTTTCAAATTAAATGAAAACCAAAGCCTAAACCACTCTTACTGAAAGGACAGCAGCTAGTGTCTTATAACTGTGATAAAGATGTTAGTACAGTAACATTAAAAAATATTTACATATTCATCTGCTTAATATTTGATAAGACAGTTGGAAGCATGCCCCAGCAAACAGCCAAGCTCAGTCGCTCTGCAACTGCCAAGAAGACAGGAGAAGACATCAGCTCCTGGGACACACTGGGTAACTGTAGCCTCCAGTTCCACATAAACTGGGATGCTCTAACTATTGGCTTAAGGCATTACCATGCACTTCTAAAAGCATGGCAGCAGCTCTCAGTAGCGAGCTGCAAAAGCTTAGTGTAAGAAGGGATATGGGACTTCTGCCGGAGCTCAACTTTTAAAACAAAAAGTTATAAATTGCAAGCTGGATGTAATGAGCCCATCTGCCCCAGTTTTCAGAAAGTATGAACCATGCTCCATGCTTAAGATATTTGCTTTCATTATTCTCTGTTGTTTCACTGGTTAATGAATCATAAACTGGACCCAGTACAGGAATACTGTACGTAGAAGATCCCCAGCTACTCTACAGAAAATGCAGCAGTTTGAGACTTTGACAACATGATGTCAACAGGAGCACTGAGATTATTTTCTTGAAGGGAATTTCCTTTTTAGTGTTTGGGAACTACTGCACCAGTGAATCAAGGCTGGTCTAAGATGACATTTAAAACAAAACACTTAGTAAAAACAAGTGCTTTCAGGCAAATGTCAGCTACCCCAGCTTCATCAGTTAATAGATTCAAAGCATAAAGGCAGCAACACCCAACTGAGATGACAAAAGTTACAGATTGGCAATGGAAGTCACAGATCAGGAGAAGCTTTGCCTACACTTCGACATATCTGCTTCTATGTTTCAGTTGTTCACTACATCTGGAACCTTCTTAAATGCCCTGAAATTATCTCCACAACTTCTCCAGCATCCCAATGGGCAGGTAGGTGGATCATGAAGGAAGCTATTCTCAGAGGCTTCTTCATTTGGACAGGTTTTACTACCCAGGCACAGGTAGCTTTTGGACTCTCAAATACAGCTTTCCCTTGGAAAGCTTCGTGACACCACGGTATAAAGATTTCAGTGGTTTAGGTGCTAGTACATGTCCAAAATCAAGCCAAAGCACAGAAAACTACAAGACACGTCACACAACTCAGCCTGCAGGGAGGGCTTTTATAAATAGTCTGTATGAATACATAGGGACATGCAATATCAGTTAGGATAAATTAACCTGAGAATATTGATGTAATAGTGCTTAGGGTACCCCCACGA
Organism: Eurypyga helias; assembly: GCF_000690775.1. NCBI lineage: Eukaryota > Metazoa > Chordata > Aves > Eurypygiformes > Eurypygidae > Eurypyga > Eurypyga helias. Next base: position 16,385 of record NW_010263446.1, read on the forward strand.
AGGTGATCTTCAGATGTCTGTATAAATATCACAGGCACTGCATTAGAAACATATTCCAAGCAGAATTTAAAGTAAACTTAAAGAATGAGAACATCCCAGGGTGTGCTGTAAGCATCAGAGAAACAAAGAACAGAGCCTCTAGATGTTCAGTGCGAGGGGGGCGCGGGTGACGTTGCGTGAAGAGGTGCAAGCACGGCTGCGTGAAGCATCCCAAGCAACACCGAAGGCACGCCCTATATTTCTGCTTGGATCCCAGTGACCCAAGTTCTGTCTTGACTGTCACCACGTTTTAAAGTGTGCTTATTTACAAAACCTCACTATAAAAAAGGTAAACTGCTACAAGCGACAGTTTGGCCCCGATGATGTATTAGAAACGCTCACGCTGCCCTGAGTTCTGCTTCACCTCATCCGGTCCAGACAACCTCCAAGTTTCAGTTCTTCATTTGGACTCCCTTAGACTCAGGAGAAATAAAAGTGTTTCTAGAGAATGCTTCATCTACTCCTAAAGTAGGCAGCTAAAACAGGTCAGGTGAATCACGTTAGCTGCAGCTTTTTCCCTCCATTGATTACACAAGGAGCCCACAGGGACAAGGCCGGATGTAGACATTCAGAGGTAGAGGAAACGAAGCCCACCTCCGACCTCTGCACGAGCGCATCCACAGCACGACTCACCCTCTCATGGCTGAATGTGGGTTCATGCCCACTGTAGAAAAAAAGTCAAAAGTAGAAGGCGACCGGCTTTCTGAAGGCTGACGTGGAATCTGAATTCCCAACAAGGCAAGGTCTGTCTTTCCATTTCAAACATTTGAATTAAGGTTTGAAAGAGTCTGAGTCACAGTCCCTATTCCCAGCGCTACATCAAATCTGAAATCTGACCTTTGGCATGTCATTTAACCTCATTTTTCCTACTAATTGCAAAGTAGAGATAATTATAACAATTCTACAAGAACACGGAGTCTGAACTGACGAACATCTTTAAGGTGTTCTGTGATTCCAGTGCCTCTCATCAAAACAGAGATACTATTAACTGTTATATGATCACTATCATGATTACCATTACACAGACAGCATTTATCCGATATTTACCTTTAAAACAGCTGAAATTAATTTGCATGTGCTTTTTTTGGATAGTCCCCTCAGTGGTATTCACGTGCCTATTTCTCTGGGATTTCTATCTTCTGATCTGTCACTTTGCAAGCTTATCACCATGTTCTTTTCTTTCCTCACCTATTAAAATCATGTACTAATGAAAAAACTTATTTTTTGCTTTCTGCCTAAGCATGGCTCTATATAAATAGATCTATGTATAAAAGCCCACACGTTCTGCCATTAAGCGTAGCACACAAATAGATTTGAAATTCAGTAATGTAAACAAATCTGCAGCCTTTTGCCAAATCTGGTGGGCAAATACGAATTATTCTTGTCTAGAAGCCACACCTGAATCACTGAACACAGTAACTGGGGCTAGAAGTCAAGACAAAGAGTCCTTGTCACCACGCTCTATCCTCAAAACCCCAGCAAGGAAACCTCAAGGAAAGTGCCTACATATCACAAACACTTTTATTTTAATCTGAAAATGTCAAGATGTAGAAATACACACATGCAAATATAGAGACATATGTATGAGCATGTATATATATGAATATATATACATCCATACGTTCACGCTTCAGCAGGAAGGCATCCATGGCCCATGACAGCAGGGCCACTGGATCGCACTCCCAGGATGTAGGACACCCTGTACCCCGACTTCTCTGGCTTTAACACAGGAATAAGTAACCTCCCTTTTCTTTGACATTTATGGCCAGGCAGGCTGCTGCCCACACACTGCCATGCTGAAGGGAAGAAGACAGCGAGGAAAACTTCGGGGGGGGCGCGAGTGCCGAGGCAGAGTCCTAAAGCCAGGCTCGTGGCACGAATGATGCGCTGCAGCAAAAGCAGCCTGCTGACAGCAGGAGACCAGCTTCAGCCCAGTTACTCACCAGCCACGAGATATGAATCTTCCCTGTCCCCACAGAGCTGTGACTACAGCTGTGTTTAAAGGCAGATCTCCTGCCCCACGCGAGCTGCCAGCCCATGCGCAGGGCTGTCCTCAGCCCATCGCCGTGGCTGCCCACACGGAGCAGGCGGAGCTCCTGGCAGGCTCCGTGCTTGGGGTCTGAAGCACCCACAGTGCCTGCCCCGTGTCCGCAGGCACACATGGACCATTTCTGGTAGCATCTGCACTAAATCTCAGCATTAGAGACAAATCCCCAGTTCCCTGGCACAACCGCCACTGTCAGATTTGATCCCCTCTCAAGGTTACAGAGATTTTGGACTGAAGACTAGAATCTGCACACCAAACACCACCTACAGAACAAGAGATGACTCTTCCGGCCCGTGTTCCCAGATGAATAGCTTCCGGTGACACATGTTTCTGGGGGTTGCAGCAAGCAGCGCTGTGAGAGGCTGCGACGGCAGCGAAGTCAGTGCTCCTGCACCTCCTCGCTTGCCCACGGGCTCTGTCCCCGCATGCCTCGGCTTGCATGGATATCGAAGTAAAACTCAAAGTGACAAGCAACACCTGTTTGCACAGCCATTTTCCACACCCAGCTATATCTAATCCTTGCTTCATTGCCTCCTTTAAAGTTTAATAATGGTTTCACTGAGCAGTCTTAGTCAAGTTTCTGACTTTACCTAATGCTGCCGTGGCTGAGCTCAGACACCAGAAGCAACCTCAGCTTAAGTAATCTGCTCAACACAGAAAGCCCTAGAAATACACTTTATGCTCGTCGTCATTTTAAAAGAGTGCAAAGCTGCAATACAGTGTGTATTTTTCCACTGTAGCAATGCAATGGCAGGGTTTTGTTTCCCTTGCATTGGATTATCATAACACCTCCTCTACCAGATGGACTCACTAAAGTATAAAACAGGACGCGTGTCTCAAAATGCATTCTTAAAATTCATGTTTCTATTCATGATACCTACCAAAAGGCTCCGTATCATCCTTTTAAAGTACTGAGAATCAACTAAAAGACCTGACTGAATTCACAGATTAGATGTTTTAATTTACATACATGTAATTTACATACATGCAATTTGCAGATGAAGAATTTAAAACCTCAGAGGTCCCAAGAATGCACCAGAAACTTTCATTCGGCAAAGAATGGCTAGCCGAGTACTGTAATCACAACACATACTGAGGAGACTGATGGGGGAAAACCTCAAGAACTGAAATTGTAACAGGGTCCCTGACCCTGACGGGACCCCAGATGTGGCAGTCCCTCTGCATGACAGCACGGCAGCAGCTGCCTGGCTCCTGCCTGCACCCCTGAGCTGGGGCTGCCATCCTCGGCACCACCTGAGCCAGACCCACCTCAGATCCTTCAAATTGACAAAACAAAGCAAAACACACTCCAGACTCCCGAACCCAGCTCGTGCATCTACAGGGAAAAACGGTACATATCTGACCCCCTGCTCTCCCTTTGCCCACGTGCACGACGGCAGCCAGCTGAAATCCCATTCTTTGGCAATCGAGGATAGCCTGCCGCAGACCTGGAGTCACACAAGCCTGGCCGGAGCTCAGAAGGGACATGGGAAGCTGCGGGGACAGAGCTCACACCCACACCCAACATTTGTGCGCTCGCAGGCATAGATGTGATCCTTTCTGGGGGAGAAAACTGCACCTGGAAGGGCAGCGGGAGCTGAGGTGATGCCAAGTGCACTGTGTCATCCTCCAAACAACCTCCCTGTTTCCTAAGTCTCAGTGCCAGGAAATCACATTGTATTTCAGGATTGATTTTTCTCTTACTTCAACATTTAAAACTAGGATATTGTTACATCTTTGTCAGCAATGTCAGGATTTTCCACAATAAATCAGGCATCTCCTTCGTGTACAAGTACCTAGATACCTTACATGTGCTGTACTCTGCGGGCACTTCATTGTCACCTCCTTCCATAACAAGACGTTTTCCTTCTCCTCCTTTCACACTGCACTTTATAGTTTAAAAATTGCTTAACTTTAACAAACTTGTGCTCCCTGAGTGAATTTGGAAATTACCATTAGTTATATGGAGTAGCTAAAAAAGACTACAGGGGAACTATTAACATGAATGTGTTATCCATTATTAGCACCAATAAACTTCTCTAATAAGCCAGTACAGTCTTTCAAGTGTCACACTCAAGCTTTGATGGTGATCCGTTTCCAAAAAGGGTGGTGGGTTTTTCCCTTATCCTTTGTAGTAGTAAGTGCGTACTTAGGATTCCTAAACTATTTGCTTTTTGTCTTGCAACAGAAGTGTCCGTTTGCACCATGCAGCACCCTTACATTTGATCCAAAGGATGCCTTACTTGCTTTAAAGCATGGTAAAGCCTGGGCTGTATTATTTCCAAAGGGCATATAGAATCATAGAACAGTTTGGTTGGAAGGGACCGTTAAAGGTCATCTACTCCAACCCCCCTTCAACGAGCAGGGACATCTTCAACTACATCAGGTTGCTCAGAGCCTCGTCCAGCCTGACCACGTTTCCAGGGATGAGGCTTCTACCACCTCTCTGGGAAACCTGTGCCAGTGTTTCACAATATACAGAATCACAGACTGGTTTGGGTTGGAAGGGACCTTAAAGACCATCGAGTTCCAACCCCCCTGCTCTGGGCAGGGACACCCTCCACCACAGTGCAATAGTCAGGGTGCAATTAACTGACTTAATTGGGACATGCATTTATTTATGCCCAAGTGGCACCGTACCTGCACGTGACCTAAGGCGCAGGCTCCAGGTGAGAACCTTTTCTTTGGTGAGAAGGTCGCAAGCAAAATGCATTTCATTGGCTCTAACAGCATCCTTCTGGGTTAATAAGTGAACTTTTTCTTGACTTTCCCCCTCTTGGATATACTTCTGAAAAGGCTTTGATGACCACTGCCTACCACTCCATCAACTGCAAACATTTCCTGACACATCTTACTGATGATGTAAAAAAAAAAAAATCACACGGGATGTTGTAGCTTGCCAGTTTTAGGTGAAGACCTATTTCACAGGAATACACTATCAGTCTTATTTTCCTGCAAGATTATGCACTGAAAAATCATAGATGTAAGAACATAGCAGCTTCTCCAACGTTAGGGTCAGCATGCCTGCTCCCTCTGTTCTGCAACACAGACAGACAAGTTTGGAATCACATTTTTTACATTGTTTAGCACTGAAAAAAACCAACAAATTTTCAAATAATTTCAAACATTCTACATCTATGTGAGCCTTTAAAGACAAAGGCCAATTTTCTACATAAATAGCATGCATCTGGTCCTCCTCCCTGGAATAATCAGAGCAGATACAAGCTCTTGTGAAAATCTGATCCATGTAAAATGAATTTTTCTTGATTTCTGAAATATGGTTCTTAGATTTATGTTCCCCAGTTAAAAGAAGAATGTGACTTTGATCTCAAATAATTTGTAATGGATGACAAAAAAAGTCTTATCTGTTACTGCCATTTTAACCCAATTTTATAAGACACAGCCCCTTGCCGAACAGCAGCAAGGCTGCGCTCGCTGGGCAGAACAGTGTTAACCACCTGGCACGCAGCTAGCATGAAATGACATCAAAAAGTGCTGTCTCATCAAGCAAAGACAATCTGTGGAGCCAACGTTTGCAGGAATAGTTCTTTCATTAGACCAATTCTTACAGTCAGAAAAAAGGACAAGCTTTTTGATACAAACGCTGCTTCATTCTGAAACATTTAAATCATATCTTT
>NW_010263446.1:22139-23439 GCF_000690775.1 Eurypyga helias
ATATCCTTCCCTAAATTTGTATTTTTTTTTTAATTTCCTTCAAGCTTGTTATTTTTCCCCATTTTCCTTCTCTCCTACAGACAAATTTAAAGGGAAATTAGTCTGAGGCATTACAAAATTCCTAACAATTGACACTTTAATGAAAAGAAAAGCAGTTTTACTTCAGAGAATTATTATTTTTCTGGGTAGCTTTGATATTTTCTTAATTTCTTTGTTTGAAACTTCTGTATCAGATCTGTAAAGGGCTTGTGCAATCATAAGCTTGCCTGTTTTTGCTAATTATAGAAGTTGGTTTAATAAAAGATATTCCCTCTCCCTTCAAACACTGCCTTATTTATACCCCTAGACCGTGACCACTACAACAGCACTATGATTGCATGTTTAGGGAAATACTTTGGTTTCCATAAAGACGAAACAATCTCTCATGCTCTGTAGCTAAATGCCTAAGACACTTGACTAGGATGTGGACAATCCAGATTTAAAATCAACTCTGTGAGATATTGTGAACAGTTTTTAATTAGGAATCAGGCAAAGTAGAATTTTAATTTAAGTCTTCATATCCTAAACCAACACGAGGACACCATGTGTCGGTCGGATCCACACCAAAACCAATCCTACTTCAATTTCTGCAGTCCTAATCATGAAACTCAACTCACGTTCTCCCGGGTGGCATGAAGCAGCTCTTCAGGTGCCAGGCAACCTGCAACTACAGATATCCCCTTAAAGGGAAGAAACTCTAAACATTTTACTTTAATTCTTTGTAATCTCACCAGCCAGCACAGCAGCATATTTATATGAAGAAACTTCACCATTTGTTTTGAACTTTGATTTTTCAGCTGTCATCTGTCAGCTCCTTTCTGTGTGTGTGTTTAACAAACCATCACTGAGCTTTGTGCGAGCCACTTAAATCATGAGGTTTTCCATCTTATTTTACAGGCAGCTGATCTAAAACACACAAGGTTGTATGATCCCAAGCTGAGATAAGTGAACAGACACACCGTACTTACAAAGTCTCCAAGGATGCAAGGCACCAGGCTGGCAAAAATATTACAGCTAAAGGAGGGTTTAAGACACATCTCTGGGCACAGACTCTTACGTAGGAATGGCAGGGAGCTACTTTCCCGTATGTCTGAGAACAGGCAGAAACTATCTCAATAGGTCATGATTTAACCCCAGCCAGCAACTGAGCACCACATAGCTGCTCACTCACTCCCCTCCTCCTGGCCCTGGGGGAGAGAACTGGAAGAGTGAAAGTGAAAAAACCTCATGAATTAAGAACAGTTGAATAATTGAAATAAAA
>NW_010263447.1:0-13703 GCF_000690775.1 Eurypyga helias
TATTTTGCTAGCCGGAGTTATACCATGATAACTCCCAAGCACAGCCAACTTAGGTTTTATATGCAGCAGGCCAGCAGTAGGGACCACCTGTATAGAGATAAGTGAGTGAGATTTCTGGGGGCCAGAGGAGAAGAGATACTTAAGGGTCTCCAGGTTTTTTGCCTGAATACTGCTTATTTGAGATAATCTTTAGGTTAGTCTTTCATGAAGGTATCATATTTAGTGTATTGTATTTTAACTACTGTTAAAGTCATAGGTCTGGGATGGCCACTTAACGTGTAGTAAGTTCCAAAGAGTTTAGCCTTGAGACCACTGTTCAAAACCAGAAACTGTACCTGGTTTTTACTTACTCTTCAGCACTAGTTTAAAAATTACCTGTGTTTCCATGATGTAATTTGCTGTCTGTGTTACAGAGGTAGAATATGAAACAGCAAAGAAAGTACTTATGATTGTGTAAATATGATGTTTACTCTATAAAATTTCAGCTGAAATACCATTAGTGTACATCATGCACACTGTGTTCTCCCAAGCAGATAAATACAGTTAAATGAGAGCTACTAAATAAGTCTCACAGTAGTTGTGGCTTGGCTTATAGGTAATTTCCTTTAAAATAGACTGTTTTAAGGTATATATTGAATCTACATGCACACTTGTCCAGTTGAGAGAAAATACATTCAGCTATATTACCAGAACATCTTTTAATCAGTTTATCTTGGCATCTGTTGACTTCAGGCAGAGGCAGAATAAATTCTGTGTGTTGAAACAAAGATTTTTTGATCTTTAAGCAGTATGATTTCACCTACATTCTCTGATTCTGATGTTGTTGGTTGCCAGTATGCTAATATAAACTCTGGAAATCTATAGAATCAGATAATAAAGCAAAAAAATAGAATTATATAATCTATAATAAATTATAGATATATCTCTATATAAATGAAAGAATCTATAATAAAGTAAAACAGAAAGTTATTTTAATATCTTTAATGTCTTTTCTAACAGCAACGGTTTTGTGAAATGAATGATAAGAAGCGAGTTCTTACAGAGAACTGCAAGGAATTGCTGAAAAAAGCTCGACAGGTCTGCAAACTAAGTCCGGACCAGTATCTTCCGAAAGAATTTCAGACTGTATGTACAAAAACAAATATACACATAACTTAGATTTTGGATGTTGTACACCATTCTAACTTCTCCAGCAAATAATACATATTTTATATTAGAAGTCCACCAGTAAAGGATCACATGTACTTCTGTTATTGTTGACATATATCATCACCCTTTTAAAGTGCCTTAAAAGAGTGCAGGGATATCCTCTGACTATCATTTTGTTCATGTGCAGGGCAGAGAAAATTTTATCTGAAATTTCAATTAAAATCCATAGTCTTGTTCACAAAAATAATTAAATGCCCCATTTTTCTAGCTTGTTGCTCTAATAGAGCAACACAAAAGAACTGAAATCTGGGCCTACCTACTTACCAATCTGGGCCCAATCTATTTACCTGGAGGTCTTCTCAGCCTCTGGAAGTATTTGCATGGCTTAACTAGCATAGCCCCTGGCTTATACCAAGCCTGTAATCATCAGTACCTGCACAAGGTAGACAACTAAGGAGCAATTAATTGTGTATCTTTGTTATGTAGTAGCGCTTCTAGCCGCCTTTCTCGGTCCAGACTAGTTTTGTGAGGGAAGCTTACTGTCTTAAATTTTGAATATGTGACACACTGCTTAAAAATTAATAGAATTTTTTATGTCTTGTTCAATTTACTTATAGCATACTTGAGTCCTTCATTAGCATTGCTGAGTAACACATCCATCCTCGCTCTTGCAGGCTTTTCAGGCTCTTCCAACCACATTGGAGGAAATTGATGCTTTTCTAAATGAAGAGAAAACCAGGGCTTCCTGTTTCACAGGCCTGGATGCTTCGGTATGTTCACTGTTTTCCCTCTGCCCTTCCTTCCTCCCCCTCCAACCGTATTGTACTTGCTTCCCACTGTATGATAGATCTCTTTGTATAATAAGCTAGACAGCAGGAACAATGTGCTGTAAATGCCAGATTCTGCATCTATTAGAATTTTAAGTAGGTTCTTCCAAAAGAACAGTGTGTTCTTTTAACTTTTAGAAAAAAAAAAGTAAAGTTGAAGTAACCTGAAATAGCAGTACTTTACAGTTTGTTTGCTTTAAAGCTAGAAATATATCTTGTTCAGTGTGTAGTGCAATGATCTATATAATTGTGTTTGAACAGAATCAGTGTATTGTGTTATTTTTACAGTCAGGGTTAGGATTGGCAGACATTTTGTTGACTGCTCGGTGGTTTTTTTTCATTCTGACAGGTTGTTGAAGAATACAATAAGCAAACACAAGAAATACAGCAGTTGACAGAATATCTAGAGGAGAAGCAAAATGAATTGGATAAATATAAACAAAACATTTCACAGGTAATAGTTGAAATTCTCTCTTCTGTATCTCTGTATCTTTATTAGAATAAATTGTATGTACAGAAATAAAGGGTAACATCACAAGTGTTCTTTAGTGTAAACTGAAATTTTGGCTTCTGATCATGATATTTTTTAACTTAAATGCCATCTCTAAACCAAAATTCAGTTATTAAAAATGGTTTTACATGGATATGTCTACTTCTAGGTCAAGGAAAGGTGGCTAAACCCCTTGAAAAAGCTGATTGAGCAAATTAATGAAAAGTTCAGTAACTTCTTTAGTTCTATGCAATGCGTTGGTGAGGTTGATCTTCATGTGGAAAATGAGGTATGATTTATTTTTTGTATGGAAGAATAATCGTATTTTCATGCATCATCTTTTGCTTGTATATTGCTAGAGAAAAAACAGTAAGTTGTCATTTGGATTGTAAGAAACGTGTTCTTTGGAAATAAATAACTTTTAGGATTACTTTAAAGGATGAACACACTTCTTTTTGTTCTAGAACCCACTTATCAGTCTGATTGAAGGAAAGTGAATCTTTGTCCAGATGCATAGGACTTCAGCCAACTGACTTTTGGAAGCTTCTTGCAACTTACAGGGCTCAGTTAGAAGCATTGTATTTACTTTAGCTATAACTCAGATTTATCCAGTTAGTGATTTCATTCGACATTTTTAGCTAATTTGTGCTATTCTATTACCATTTAAATCTACTATTTTTAAATCTACTATTTTTATCTACTACATTTTAAATCTGCTATTATTTAGTGTTGTGTTGATTTGATTCTACAAGCTGTTTCTACTCAAGTCTGATGGCATTTTGTCAGTTTTGGAAGTAACAGTCACTTGTCCCAATCTGTTATACTCTTAGTAACGTTTATAGGCAGGGTTTACCTCTAATGAAGAGTTTAAAACATCAATACTACCTTGGGGAGAAATATGCAGTGTAGTGGGCTGAAGAGAAGTTGTGTATTTTATTTTAAAGTGACCTCTGTAATGATGATTTTAAGTCTCATATGTCATGCATAGACTCCACAATAGTGAAAGTTGATGAACTTTTTTTTTTGCTCTCGTAAGTTACTCAAGCAGCTTTTCTTAAAATATTTGAAGTTACTGGTGGGGGCAGAATATTGACTGACAAAGCTCTTGACGTGAACTGCATAAAAATGTTTACATAGAAACCAGTATTATGAAACAGTAGGACTTTACTGTTTTTTTGATAGTTACCTAGAGAGTCAGATCTATGTTTCACAAACACTTTTATCTAAAAGTAAATTGGGAGAGATTACACAGAAGAACAGTAAAGCAGTTTAAAAACAAAGTCTGTAGTGTCTTTCTGAATGTCTTCTTTGGAAGGTCTTGCTTTTCTCTTGCAAAGATGTCACAAATAGTTTAAGATCTTAGATACTAGCACTGTGACAATGACTAACTTCTTCCTCAAGAGGTCAACACCTGTAATACAGAGAAGTGGATAATCTGTTGTAGAGCTTGGATTCCTTACCCTTCTTCTGTGCAGGAGACTTTTTTGCCCTGACCTGTAAATATCAAGAGAGAGACACTTGAGGCAGGTTTATCATTGTTAGAAATATTTTTGTGACACGGAAGTTCAAGCCTCTGTTAGCCTGCCCTGCAGAAGCCTTGAGATCTGATGATGTCCTTGGTGATAGCACCTACAGTGTGAAACACTTCACTAGGTTCTTCCTTGACATTCTAGCAGGAACTTCAGTGAGTGTTCCTTGGTAGCACTTGTTAACCAGAATTCAGAGTGCTAGTAGTGATAACCCTCACCTTCCTCAATTCCCACAGGGAGTTTTGAGCATCATTCTTGGCAGGTCCTGGAAAATTCGTCTGTCATCCCAGTAGTCTGGCAACAAAGGCTTGACTTTCTGTTGCCATTGTGGCTGTGCTGCAGGGTGGATCTTATTTAATGGAGGTTTTGTAGCTTTGTGTCTCCAGCCTGCACCCTGTAAACTTCTCCGAGCCTAGTTTCAGTCTCTTCTAATGCATCTGAAAGTATAACGGGCCTAGGTCCCATTTTTTTTCTCCTTGCATTAAGTCACTATGCTCTTGATGTCCCACAGCCGCATTGCTTTCCCAGGAGTATAGCAAAAGCTCTGCAAGTATCATTAGAGGAGAAACAGAAACTAAATTGTGAACTTAAGGATATTTTTTCACTCCACTATGCTGTGTTCCTGGCCATAATCAAGCTAGACTGTGGGTCTGTTGAGACTGATCCTGACAGTTAAGTACCAAATCCTACTAAAATGGAGAAAGTTTATTTAAGCTATGGTGCTGTTATCTTCACTGATGAGACAAATGTCTTACTAGCTCCCCTTAGCAAAATACCACCTCCAGAAAGGTCAGTAGAGCAACATTAATTTGTTTTAAAAACATGCCCCATGAGTTTCCTTCTTGGGCTGCTGATTATGAGGCATGGCTATCAAACTACAGTCTGCAAATCCAAGAAGCTAATTATTCTCCTGATAAGCTGCATTAAATATCAAATAATACATTTCATCCATAGTGGGGCAGAATTCAGTGGTAACGAAAATCAGCTTGCAAGTAGTTTTATCATAGAAAGATTTGGTTTGGAAGGGACCTTCAAGATCATCTAGTTCCAACCGCCCTGCTATGAGCAGGGAAAGCTTCTGCTAGACCAGGTTGCTCAAAGTCCCACCCAGTCTGTCTTTGGACACTTCTAGGGATGGGGCATCAACAGCTTCTCTGGGCAACCTGTTCCAGTGCCTCACTACCCTTTCCAGGAAGAATTTCTTCCTGATGTCCAATCTAAATCTAACCTCTTTCAATTTAAACCCATTACCCGTTGTCCTGTCATTCCCTGTCCTTATAAAAAGTCTCCCCTGCAGCTTTCTTGTAGGTCCCCTTCAGGTACTGGAAGGCTGCAATAGCGTCTCCCCGGAGCCTGCTCTTCTCCAGGCTGAACAAGCCCAATTCACTCAGCCTTTCATCGTAGGAGAGGTGCTTCAGCCCTCTAATCATCTTCATGGCCTTCCCTGTGTTCACTCCAACCAGTTGATGTCCTTTTTATATTGGGAGCCCCAGAGCTGGACGCAGTACTCCAGGTGTGGTCTCATGAGAGCAGAATAGAGGGAGAGAATCACTTCCTTTTTCCTGCTGGTCACACTTCTCTTGTTAACGGTTGGCTTTCTGGGCTGCCAGCGCACACTGCCGGCTTACGTTCAGCTTTTCATCCACCAGTACCCCCAGGTCCTTCTTGTCAGGCCTGTTCTCAATTCATTCTCCTCTGCCCAGCCTGTACTTGCATTTGGGGTTGCTCCAACCCAGGTGCAGGACCTTGCTCTTGGCCTTGTTGAACTTCATGAGATTGGTACAGGCCCACCTCTCCGGCCTGTCCAGGTCCCTATGAATGGCATCTGTTTCTTCCAGTGTGTCAACCACACCACACAACTTGGTGTCATTGGCAGAATTGCGGAGGTTGCACTCAATCTCACTGTCCAGGTTGCTGGCAAAGATGTTGAACAGCACTGGTCCCAGCACTAGTCCCTGACGAACACCACTTGTTTCTGGTCTCCACTCAGACATTGAGCTGGCATTAAGCATTTAGTTCCATTAAGCATTGCTTTGTTCGAGTGTATCTGTCATGGTCATATAGCACTCCTTCTCAAGACAGGTCTTCAGTTTGTCTTTGGGAGTGCCAACCCATTGCTAACAGGGAAAACATCAAGAATGAGAAAGGTAACTTCTCTTCAAAATTGGAAAAAAGTTGGTGCTTGAGTTTATAACTGTGTCAGGTCACCTTCATTCTGTCCTAAGTTATGTATGCATTTGCCTCAGCCTCAAGAATTCAGTTTCATATTTATGTAATACTGGCACACCAGAAGCACCAGAGGTTTGTAGTATATGAAAGTAAATACCATTATAAAACCTTAAACTTTCCAGTCCTGAGGGTGTTTGTCTGCCTGCAGGAGTACTAAAATACCAGTAACATTAAAAGATGGCTTGCTGTTCTGATTTAGCAGATAAACTGATCTGACAGGATTTGATAGATCATCTCAAATGTTAGATGCTGTCTGGTATGTACTTATCCCAAAGCAAGACCTGAAGGTAGCAAAGAAGCTCATAATTTTTCCTATGGACTTGAAGTTCCTTATGGCAGTTTTCAGACTTGAAGATGTTATGGCTTATTTATTTCATGGTGGCTTTTACACACTGTTGTGCTTCATAAAAGCCAGCCCTACAATGGGACTCTGCTCTGCCAGGTCACCCAGGTTCATGCATCTTTTGATGACTTGTGCTATGTGGCAGTCTAAACCAAACTGGCATGTGCCAGCTTCTATGGGACAGGCTCCTCATTGTCTCTTTGCCACAACTGCTCTTTCTAAATCTAGAAGTCTATTCTGTGAGTAACCGTCAGGAATTGCCTCCACTCCATTCTTCTGTCCTAAGCATTACAGTTGTGTTATTAGAAGAATGTGAGTCCATGGCTTCCAAGTTCAGGATTTATGCTTCCACTGCGAATATGGATAGAACTCTTGGAACTCATATTCCTGAAACTTTGGAATCTTTCCTGTAGCTCTCATTAACTTGATAGGTGCATATAAAGATTGTGTCTTGTGCAGGCCAAACAGTAAGCCATCACTGTGGACTTTCTGCACTGGGTACTGCATTCTTATTCCTGCACTGAGCTTACCTGAACTTCAGAAATATTAGCAAATACTCTGAAAATTTCTCTTTTTTCCTCGAATCGTGACTGTATTTCCTTGCATGCGCCTTCTTTTGAACTGCATCTGTTACCCCACACCTATGCGTCATTGCCTGAGACTGCTGACAACTGTCAGTTTTCTGTTAAAGAAAAGGCCAGGGTCAGAATCCTTCTGTGTGGTTTTCCTGACTGAGTAGGAAAGGGCAATATCTGTCATGGTGGATTTTGCAGGGGCTTTGTATCCAAATCTGCTAGTGGAGGAAAAGTGAAGGATTTAATTAGACTGCTTGTACTTGAGGAGGTTCAGAGGCCATCTTAACCTACATGCACACATTCCCCTTCACCCCACTGTTCAACTTGATTACATCATGTACCCTAATGCATTTTTTCTGATGAGTGGAATTTATAGGGACATTGCTTTCTCCTTTTTCTAGACAAGATTTTTTTGTTGTTGTTGATGTTCTTACTATGTATGAAATCTTTCTTACCAGGAATTCAGAATCTACCAAATCCTTGTCATGAGGAGGGACTGGTATTTACAATTTTCTATCTAACAAAAATAGATCAGATTTAAGGAAAACCCATGAAACAGAATTAATATATTGCTGTTGCTGAACCTGAGTAGTTTGTGGACCGTGGTAGAACATTTGACGTAAATTTCCTTGCATTTGCATGTCATTATCAAATAAGCTGTAGTACAGAGAAACTGAGTTTAACAGGTACTGGCTTTTATAGGAGGAGTACGACAAGTATGGGATTCGCATTAGAGTCAAATTTCACAGTAGCACTGAACTTCATGAATTGAATCCTTATCATCAGAGTGGAGGTGAGAAAAGTGTTTCCACTATGTTGTACCTGATGGCTCTACAGGAACTCAACAGATGTCCTTTCAGGGTTGTAGACGAAATAAATCAGGTGAGGATTTATAGTGCAGCATACAACCTCTTACTGTACAGCTGCTTATGACAGTAGAGAAAACGGGGGGTTTTGGTTTTGTTTGTTTGTTTTTGATTTTGGTTTTTTCTTTGTCTTTTAGGGAATGGATCCAATGAATGAGAGAAGAGTTTTTGAAATGGTTGTTAAAACTGCTTGTAAAGAAAGCACGTCTCAGTACTTCTTCATTACACCGAAGGTGCGTGGTAGGAAATGAAGTGGAAAGTTTAATGTGTGGGAGAGTTGAGTTTTGTGGGATAATATCCCTATAAACACTGTACAGTATCTCTGTTTTACCTAGAAACTTAATATTAAAGGGTAGCTGTGAGACAATTTGTCCATTTTAAGGACAGTCCTGGCAGGAATTCAGACAACTTACACGAGGTTTCATCTCATCATAAGCACATTCTGGGGTTGTAGCTTCTCTGCAAGTATCACAAGTTAATGACCAGTGAACAGGGTACCATGTAACAAGGCTGTCAGATGTAATGCCTCTAGCTTACACAGAATTGGGACTGTAGCACAGACCAACTTTCATACAAGTCAGGCAAGTGCTGCTGACGTTAGACAAATAGAGGAGTGCCATATTAATAGAGGAAAACTATTTAAGTAATAATCTGAGACTTAGAAGCTCAGAAAAGTCAGTGCTATTCCTCCATGGAGAATGGCTTGGAAAAGGACCTTTCATTCAAGAACGATCATTGCTTAATTGTGTTTTTCTGTTAAAATTTAAAAAAATATATAATTGACTTAAAAGGTGAAGTAGCAGAGTGATGCTGTGGGTTGAAAGGACTAGTAAGTAGGGTGACTGTTCACCTTCAACTTGATCCAAGACAGACTGAACAAGTAAAAGTTACTTGTAGACCAAGGAGGTAAGCATTCAATAATGGACTGTGTGTTTTTTCTTAAGATTATTAAGATACCTGTTCTCCTGCATCCCGTACTTCACTGTATTTTAGAAAATCTGACTGGTATGTGCTATTCTTTTCTGTAAATAGCAGTTGAAGGACCTGAGAAAAGCCACCTTACTGCATTTACCTGACTGAAAATATGAGGAAGGTCATGCTTGTTGTTCCTTCTGATCTTGCAGTATACTTATCTCCACACAGTTTGGTCGTTTCCTGTCCATGTTACTTCATCTGTGTGTTACCTATCCCCTTTTGTGTTGCAGTTTCTCTCCTTATTAGATCCACTTTTCTGTGCTCTCTCCTACTTTGAGAAATAAGATTGTGGTTTGGATGTTGAAAGGACAGAGACAGCCATACCAACTATAATGCTTCCCACATACAAGGCAGTGTAGAAAATGACTGTCTAGGGTTCAGAGTCTGTTTTAAAAGTTGTGCTTATTGTCACCTTACTAAGAATAGACAAAGAAGAAAACTGAGTGTGCAGAGGTACCCAGAAAGGTGAGAGTAAAAATGAGAAAGCAGAAGTAAGGCTTAATTTAGCATTATGGTAAGAATGTGTAATATAAGGAATGTGTCGCACCACTATTCAGCAGCAAGAGATGGTGTTTTGAAGAGACTTCTCCACCCGCCTCTCCCCTCCCTTGATCAGCTGCAAGTAGGTGATCACCACAGTTAACATAGTGAAGTTGTAATGACCTATCACAAAGAACATAATTGAGATGGCCTTTCATGTAAAGGTTTTAGTGAATGAGATAGTTTGAGTGGGCTGCATCAGAGGGTAATTAAAGAGCAAGCTGAGGAGAAAGCCAGATTCTGCTGTTCCAGTGGCTTACCTGCAGTTTCTGAGCCTATGCTGTATGTCATAGCTTACTAGAAAGCAAGTACATAATCACATACTGGAAATGCGCCAGTTTGTCATACTAAGCTAAGATTTGTGAATGTACCCAGTGGATACAGGAAAAACTGTTAGGGGTTTTTTTAAGCATGTTGACACTTTACCCAGCTGTATCCACTAGCTACGGAGGGGAAGGGGTATAGGTTAAAATGCAGTAGAGTTGATTAGGAAAATGTATGCTGAATAGTTGTGGTTCACTGTCAGAATGAGTAGATTAACTGAATGTGTTCCTTAGGAGTGAGTCTTTGGTTTGAAAATCAGTATTTTAAGTATCAGTCTGTGCTGAAACAGATTACATTTATTAAACATGCAAATAATCACCAGTTTGAGAGTGAATGTTTCTTTGCTGTAGAGGAAAATTAGAATTCAGAACAATCAGATTAGGTAACTTCATTTGAAAACAGGATATATTCCAGCACAGACAAGCATAAGACTTGGTATATAAGTGGGAAAAATCAACAACAGCATCTGGTCTAAAGTGTAAATTCCTAAGTGACTGGGGATACCGAAGTTACTGTGCATGACAAGTTGAGCATTAACTGCAAGTGAATTGTGAAAAGTCATCCTGAGCACTGCAGATAATCCTACAGCTTGCATGACTTTGAGTCTGCTGAGCTTGTGCCTGACAAGATTTGGACTACAGTACGTGTTCCACTTTGACTGTTACATTTGAGAAAAGTAGTACAGTGGCTGTAGTTATTCCCGAAGATGGCAGTGCTACTTCTAACAAGTTTTGAGTTTCCACTGACAGAAATTGCTTAGCTTGGAGGTGCAGGAGCCTGAAGAGAGACATAATTAATTGTGCTCAAGTAACTACCTCATTCCCTGTCCTTCCTGAAAGAAAAGCAGCCAATATTCCATGCCAGTTGTGGATACAGCAAAATAGTAATGACTTCATTTGCAGCAAGAAGGTACACATTAGATACAAAATTTCTTCTAGTAAGAGCTGTGAAGCATGGAAATTGCCTGAAGAATTTGAGTGGAGTCTCTTTGTGGGGTTTCTAGGAACACGTATACATCATCTGTCAGAAACGCTGTAATCCTGCTATACTAACCTTTTGAGATCAGAGGCATTACATAGACCTTCTTCCCCTTTTTTTACGTAACAGGAAACATCTCTTCTTGATATTTCTTTTTTGTTTTTTGTGTTTTTTACCAGCTCCTGCAGAATCTCACTTACAATGACAAGATGACAGTGTTGTTTGTCTACAATGGACCTTTTATGTTGGAGGCAAACAAATGGAACTTAAAATCTTTCTGTAGGCGGCGGAGACGACTTGGAAGGATGGATGAACAGTGATACATACACACACACACACACACACATATATATAATGGTTTTGTAGAACTTTGTGGAACATCTGGCTTTCAAGACTAGAAACTGTGAAACATGAGAACCTGCAAAGAATTGATGATGAAGAACTTTGATTCTTAAAACTTGTATACAAGTGTAACAATTGAAGTGTATGATTTCAGTTTTCAAATCTTTCCTAGTGGCCTCTTTCTCCAAAGAACCTACCTATTCTCAATAGTGGCTTTAAATAAAAATAAAGTTTCTTGTATTCTACTATTTTATCAGTAATGTAGCATCAGAAGTACAGTTAATTTTTCTAGGTTTCACTGGACTATTCTATGTTGGGGCTTGTTTGTTTGTTTGTATGTTTGTTTTTTCCCCAAAGTTGGAATTTGCTTTTGGTAAATAATGTTCCCTTAACACAGTTTAGGATGCTGTCCAAACTTTTCCTGTTGAAATGGAAACTTAATGAATGAATGAAGATGATGATGTGTAGGAAGAGAATGATTTGTGCATTGGGGTTTTTTTTGGTGAAAATATACCACAAGTTAATATAAAGAATATACCATTGTTAAAATAATATACTTTGGTTTTATTATTTTTGCACTAATGTTCCATTTTGTATTCCAGGAAGGGTAAGGTCTTTATTTTTCTAGCAAGTCTGTCTCAGCAAGGACGCTGACGAAGAAGCATTTTTGAAACAATGAGCTAGTTAGCTTGCAGAAGTGAAACTAAGCAATATATAACTTTTTTTTTTTTCCATAAAGTAAAACTTTATATTTCTGGTAATAAATGGAGAAAATTGTCCTTCTGATTTCCCATGGAAGTTAAACCCAGGAGGCATTTTACAGGGCTTCAGCTGCATTGTATACACAATGGCTTTTCAACAGATAGCCATAAAATTAATCAGTGGAGTTTTGGCCATAGCTGTAAAGCATTTGAGTGCAGATGTTATCAACAGAATGCTGAATACCTAAAATCAAGTCCCAGTTATTTAGTCAGTGATATTAAAAAAATTAATAATGAACTGTGAAGACTATGATTTATAAAGAAAATGACACTACAGTTAACATGTAAAAATTATGGAATCCCAGGACACCATCTGCAAATACCCTTACTTTCATGGCGGGAGTAGCTTTCAATAGAATTTTATACAAAATCTGGTGTCTACTTGATTTTTGGGAGTTTTTCTGACATTCTGTCAGTGAACTTTGCCAATAGAATTGATATGTCAGGCTTTTTACATTAGAATGTTAAAAATAAAATAACCTGCTGCAGAATAAAAGCTAGTATCTTAAAGGTTTTAGGTATTAAAAGTTAAGTCTGTAATTCTTGTTTCAAATATATAAGCCTTTAAGAGAACAGAGAATTACACATTCTTATATCACAAGCCACTGCTGATCAATGGAGCTCTGTCTGACTGTGAAATAAGTTCCATGAGGATTAGTGCCCATACACAAATATTTGACAGAAGAACTAAGAGTGTGGAAACTCAGGCTGCATTCCAGTGGGCCAGCAGCGTATCCTTGACTTAATTGAGCCTACAGGCCTGTATGTTCACTCTGTTGCAAGATCAGGGTTTGAAATGTGTTGTTTGATATTCAAAATACTTGGCTTCTCCTAATCCTGAACTTTCATGGGGGAGGGTGTTTTAATTGAATGGAAAAACATACATTCATTTTAGTCCCTGAGGATATGAAAACTGCAGTTTGTTTTCAGAGTCTAAATAGGCAGAACTACTTATATGAACATGTGTTAGGACTCAATTCTTCTGTGGCTAGACAGCACTGACTGTGCTTTATGATGTCATCTTAGAACTTCATGGGATTTCTTCCTAGACTTTAGTTCCTTCCTCCTGTTTCAGACAGAGGTGTGAAATACAAGTGACATATCAAGAGGGTGACACTTCAGATCCTGTCTCAAAAAGTATATCCTCTCAATACATGCCTACCGGACTTGCACAAGTGAGGAGGATGATGGCTTTGTGGGTGTTTGCTTTTTCCTTGCAGGTCTGTCAGCAGTTGACCAGAGGTCCTGGTTTCAGTGTATCTGGCTACAATCTTGATATGACACTGTCCCAGACACAGTATAATGAGTTGCAGAAGTACCATCATGTTACTGACCAACAGAACTTCACTATCCAACAGCTCTGCTAGATAAAGCCCTTAAAAAAGAACCGTAAAACCAGCTTTGTATATAAAAGCAGCCATTGCTATTTGCAAATGTGCGATACACCATGACTGCACCTCCCATATATGTTCCTGTTAGTAACCTGCTAATTCATGCGATAGGTGCATCCTGTCCACATACAGATACCTTCTGGTTTAGAAAGAAGTCTTTTGAACTGGATGGTGTATTCAACCATGAAAATCCACACCGTGTAGCTTAGTGTGGCTACAGTGTTATTTAGCATTCCTTACCTGGGTATAGGGCCCTTACATGCTGACAGATTTTTTGCAGTTCTTCATGCTTTGCTCCTGCTCTTCAGTTCTTCAGGGACTCTTGCTATAAAAACCTGTGGTAAATTTCAGTGTAACTTTGGGGGGGTGGGGGTGGAGGGTGGA